>NC_060154.1:29568102-29600470 GCF_021292245.1 Micropterus dolomieu
CTTTTCTCTCCAAGTTGCTTTCCGATTCTCTTGTAGCCCATCCCAGCCTTGTGCAGATCAACAATCTTGTCCCTGATGTCCGTAGAAAGCTCTTTGGTCTTGCCCATGGTGGTGATGTTGGATGCTGGTTGTTTGGGTGTTGACAGGTGTCTTTTATACAGGTAACGTGGTGAGGCAGGTGTATTTGATGTAGATAATTGGTTGGGATTGGGGCTGTGTCTTAAAGAAAGACTAACTGTTCTTGTAGGAGCCAGAATACTTGCTGTTTGGTAGGGGGTCATATACTTGTTTTTCCTCATCAGATGGTTATCAATTTTTATAAATTCATATGATGTGATTTTCTGGAATTTTCTTTGGGATTCTGTCTTTCACTGTTAGAATGTACATATGATTAAAATTGTAGATTGTTGCATTCTTTGTAAGTGGGCAAACCTGCAAAATCAGCAAGGGGTCAAATACTTTTTTCCCCCACTGTACGTATGTATAAAAGATAATAGAAACATGTTCAAATCCCACCAACTACGCAGCCGATCCCTACCTGGATCTCCCCAGCTAAGTTAGCCTCCCCCAACGTTACATGGGGCTCTTTGTAACGGCGGTCACCACCTGCTACACTGCAGCCAGATGCCACCCTGACCCAGGGCTCTCTTGACGGCAATCTGGCAGGACAGCCACAAGGCACGCAGCGTGCCAGCTCTTCACACGCAGGAGAAAAGCATAACATACCAACATGCTCACCAACAGGTGGCTCTTGGCTAATCACCGGTCCGGCCAGACCAACTGCCCTGCAACATCAATTGCCTCGGCTTCATGTCCACTAGAAATGTAGGCTTATTTAGAGCCTATAAAATAAAGAAAGAAAGAAACAAAGGACATTCACTCTTTCATTTTAGTTAGTTTTGCAAACCTACAACACATTTTTAGGTAGTTATCTTTTTTTTAAAGCCTCTCTTTTTTTCCAGTTAACGACAGTGTTTTTTCACATCTAGTTTTCGTTATTTTGTTCGTCTTCGTTAATCGTAATTTATATGGGATTTTCAAACTTCAATGCTTCAAAGCAGTGAAAACTTTGGCTGGGAAAACGGCAGACTAACTGTACATACTCCTATGACAGGTAGTTCACGCCTAAAACAAACTTAAAAATACAAGAAAATTGGTAAGTTCTCCAAAACCACTTGTGCAAAAGCCACCTAAGAAAAAATCTGTTCATACGAGTGCTTCTTGCATGAGGTCCATTGATTTATAAGATGTTGCTGCCACTACTGGGGATGGAAGTAGGATTGGATGGGGTCTATCTCATTGTTGCATGCTGGGGGAGGGCCAGCTATCACCAGTAGGAGTGGTTAGGTGGTGCTAAACATAAACTGTAAGTTTACTTAGTGTGTATCCTAAATGTAAATGCTCCCTATTTGTATATTTGTCGACCACTCAATGCGGTGGTAAGATGTTGTCATGTGGTAACACTGACAATCATCAATTACAATAGTAAAGCTGTACTGTAAAACTGTTCTAGAGAGAGAAAAGAAGAAATGGAAGATCGTCTGTGCAGTCCAAACAACGGAGACATGTGGTTCTCCCTGTTCGGCACAGACAGACAGCTGTTGATTGAGTGACTGCTGCTTCTAAACTTTACACATGATCAATAAAATCAATGCGCAACTAACGTTAATGATTTTAACCCGCACACTGGTGCAGCACGGTAGCGGTTTGATAAGTATTTGTTGTCATTCATCCACATATCGAGTACATAATGAACCAAATGCCGTTTCTAAAGGCCCATGGTGCTCGATACAAGATTACAATAATCAACTTACAAGACAAGAAACAAACATGTAACTACACTAGATGAGACAAAAAAAAGGAACAAATATATTAAGGTGGAGTGAACGTGGTTTGGCTGGAGCATTGTAAAGTGCGTAGTTCAACCCCCATCTGACTCTATACAAATAACAGCAGCGGCAGAAATAAAAATAGCAGCAGCAGAGGTCAGTATTAACGCTGTAATGATGTAATAATGCTATGCAATGTTAGCTACATTTATATGAAGTAACATTAAATGAGATTTCTAAATATCTCCCAAGCCCAAAACTGATATCTCTGATGAGAGGCCAACACCAGGAGTGACACAGTCAACTAAAAACTTCAGACATCACTTACAATTGATGTTCTGTAGTTTGCTGTTGTGTGTGTGTGTATATGAGTTAATGAGGACTCATATGCGCACACACGCACGCACACACACACACACACACACACCAACAAATTACAGAACAACATTAATATTGTTCATATTTTAGAATTTTTATCCTGGTTTGTGGCGGCAAAATATTTGCCAGATTGAACTTTGTTTTAATAAGATTAGATTCAGACTTTATTTCCCCAGAGGGAGATTTGTTTGTTGATTTGTTCAGAGCCAGAAAACAAGACGGTGACGTCGCAGCAGAACATGCGCTGTGAGACAAGCTGCAGCAGAGCGGCACGTTTCCCAGTTCTAAGGCTATCAGTGAAGTTTTGTTAATTTAAAAAAGAAAAAAACAGTGAGTCTATCCTTTCAAGAAGAATACACAAAGGGTTGGTTCACTGTGAAAGTTATTGGGTTTTTTTATATGGACATCTCAGATGTTCCTGCCAAAAGACCATAAAGTGCCATACGATTGTCTTGGATAACAGTAGAAAAGTGCCAGTGGAATATGACTAAATAACACTGACAGTGACTAATCCAGCAACAGCTCGTCTGCCAATATGTCAGTGATTAAGCTGAACTGAAGTGGTTCATAGAGTGCAGAGCAACATAGTTAGGGAGAGAAAAGTAAAACCTCTGTCCTTGGGGAGATTCTATGTAAAGGAAGAATTGTGACAAACTGTCTTCAGCAACACAAATGCTCAGAGAGGCGAGCCCAGTGGAAAAACAATGGAAAGCTGCGTAAGCATTTCTTCTAGTGAGTGAGACCATTTTTTTTTTTTAAATTAGGATGTCATGTTTTAGGAAGATGGAGAGAGTTACTGTTACATGAAGTGGCAGAGTTCTCAGACTAACAAATAGCACATAACACATTTAGGTTCCTATCAGTGACTGGCTACAATTTTGAGTTATCATGTATTTGACCATAAAAAGGCACTGGAGATTTCCTACTTCACATTGAGATGTGTTAGATCTTATCTTCAGCACCTACAATACAGACATGGCTTTCTTAACTAACTAAAAGTCCCTGAGAATATATTTATATCCAAATGTTCTATCAGAATTACTTGCATTACATAATCATAGGCAGAGCTGGGCCTTAAGGTCCAAAATACAGGCTCTGACTACATGCAATTGTGAGTACCCACAGGGCAATCATACTGTGAGGTGACCGCACTGTATTGCTGTCCAATTAAGATAATAGTTATAAATCCATACATCCATTATATACCTGCTTATCCTTTGCTGGGCTGACGGGGGCAGGAGCCTTTCCCAGATGACATTGGGTGGCACACCAGTGAGCAGTTAGGTCACACCAGCAATGCTAATTGACACTTAATTAAAACCACATTAGAGTGTCTGGATCAGTTCTGCTTGCACTGTATTACTATTTAAATTGTTTCAAATGTACCAATGGAAGCGTGTGTGTATGTGATGGGAATGTGAGTGAGGCGATTGTGTGTGTGTGTGTGTGTAGCCTGCCTGTGTGTATGTTTAGTGAAACCCAGTCAATCTTGATGTTTTGTGCTGATTATTTTCTTTGGTATTGATTTCACTGGGTTGGTGGTTGCTGTATTACCCATTCAATCACCTTATCACTGTTATGTGGAGATTGTTTTAACTGAGTGAACCAATATAATGTGATGATGTGATGTGATGTGATCTTTGCACAGTTTGTTGGCTCTATATAATAAATAATATAATTATACACATTCATATGTTTTGGGCACCCCCTGAGAAAAGTGAAAATATTGTGAAATATTTGTTTGGTTACTGTAATTATTTCTCCTGTCCATACTGGCTGTGAAGTGACCATGTCCTAATGCGATTCCAATGTAAGAGATGGAGGTCAAAACACACAGTATTATTCTCTCAAACTACATACAACATTGATATGTGAGTATTATATTAAGATAGACCTAAAACATATCCTTTAATTCATTATTTTAACGTCAAATTGTGTAAATAGTGTCAGAAAGCGTGTGTCAGCCAAAGTGTTGCATCAACACCTAACACAGCAGATGTAGCAGTTAGTGGTACAATACTTTTGAGGCACTGTAACCTTGAGCTTTGTGATGGTGTTAAATGTACCCTGGCCCAGGCCTAAAGACTTCTTTCAAGAGCTCATGCTGAGCTGCTGACACTCCCTGATGTTGACAAGCAATGACCTGAAAAGCCCAAATCTCTCACACACACATTGGGAGCTCAATAAGCACCACAGCTTCTGCATGAGGTGACCAGTGTATAATGCCACTCCCATCCATTTTGCCGGCATGACCTCGAACGCAGACAGCAGTCATGGCGACATGACATCCATCAGAAAGGTCCGGAGGATATACACTTTTAGGGAGTGAATAAAGACAAAACTGAAAAGCCCATAAAATGTGAAGCGTGAAGGTGAGAGAAGACTTTTCTTTTGTCAAATAACAGACAGAGAGTAAAACACTACACAATAATTCATATATTACAACATTTTAGAAGAAGTCTTAATTATATTTTCACATTTCCAATTTAATTTTTTATGGAAGGTAATATTTAAAAGGATAGGGAAGTATATTGTAATGTGAACTGCTAGGCTTCTGAGACTAAGATACCAAGCAATAACATAACTCACATTTAGGCAGTTTAATATTGGAACCGCTGGCCACAGTTTCAAAGCTAGTGCATTTGATTATATGGCATTGTGAATAACGTACTCACCACTAGGAAAACAAAAAGGAAAGTGCCCCTAAATGTTTTTCAGTGGAAGTTTTTCAAACCTTCATTCATGACACAATGTCAAATGTACATGGCTGGCAGCACAGTCATGGGTAAATGTCACAAGGTTCTGTGTTTCTAACGTTGAGCATGGCAGGGCTGTACAGAAACAGAAATGTTCGATCAGTTCAAGAATATTGGGTGAAATCCTAAAAACCTTACTAATGTCTGACCACTCGTGGCCTTTATAGGCCTGTAGTAGTGCTATACATTTTAGATGTCGTGATAACCGCAAAAATTTAGATACCGTGCTATTGGTCAAGCCTGTCGTGGAGGATGGAAAGCACCGCAACAACCGCAATGTTCATTTGATAGGCTGTATCGAAATAAGGTCTCCATCTGCATACAGGATACCCCCAGGATTCTCAAAGTTCAATTTAAGACTTTTTAAGACCTTATTAACACCACCTAGGATGAAATTTAATACCAGCTTCACTGCCGTGTAATGAAAAATCTGTATTAATTTTAAGCCAGAGGAAATTATTTACAAAGTTACATGAATTTAATAAAACATTTTTATTATAATACATTAATATTTAACACACTATAGCTTTTTGGGGTGTGTTTGTACTTTGATATGAATCAAGGACGTCACTTTGTGTTGAAAAGTGGTGGGGACACAAGGGTTCAGATTAGGGGTGTGACGATACACTTAGCTTACATGCACGATTTACAATATTGGGTTCACGAGAACAAGACAAGAAGATATTTTAACACTATTTTGATGAAATATTCAATGCTGAAATATATACATGGAGGTCTGGGGGTCCCTTAGAACATTTTGAGCACTAAACACTTAATTTTCTGCATTCTGGAGACATTTTCTGCACCAATTTATGGTAGAATTGTCTTTATTTATATAAAGACATCCTGTTCGGTTTGTGCATCACAACTGGCTCTCCGTTGCTGTTGTAACATTCACTGACCAGGAACCTGCAGCGGGTCTTCCAGCTCCGCTGTTTCATTAGAGCTCGCCATAGTGTGAGCGCCACTCCTCGGCCTCAACCGCCACTTGTCCGTGTCTCTGGCTTAATTTCAGACACTTTCCCATTTGACGAGCTAGCGTTAGCTTGTTAGTAGCCCGTCAGAGACGTTTTGTTTTCTTTCCTAACTGACTGATACGCGCCAGAGTTTGGATGCCGGAGCTCGTGTACCACAAACACTCCACAGTTCAGAGCGTAAAGCTGAACGCTGACATAAACAGGAACGCTACCTGTACTGCCATGTAACATCAGAGTCACACCAAACGGAGTAAATTATATAGTCACACACATAAAAAGTGTTTATTTATGACGTTACTGCATTTATTTAATCCTATGAAAGGACAAGAACAAATATTATTAAATATTATTTTTGGAATATGAAATTTAAGACTTTAATACTTTTAAGACCCCACGGGTACCCTGTGCATAGACGGATAGCAGAATGGTATCTGACAGAGCAATGGACAAAACATTCAAAAGCAAAATACGCAAACAAAGGGCCCTATTTAAATTACTGTGCATGACACAAGGGCATTTGGGTGTGTCCAACTCCACTTTTGCTAGTTAAACGGCACATAATCTGGGCACAAAGTAAGGCACACAGAGCAATGGGGATGTATTCAGTTTCTTAATTAATCATAGGTTCGTTTTTTTGGGCGTAACATGAATTAAACCAATCATAGTGTAATCTCCCACTCCCTTTGAAAGCCTACCTACTTACACAGCGCGGTTGCTGGGAGTGAAAATGACAACTGCGTCGATTGGAAACTAGCAATAACACTTTGGCTGCAAGCCGCTTTGTGCCAGGTATAAGATATAGCCCAAAGAGTTGGATGGGTCAAAATTGTTTTACTGTGAAGAGGACAAACATGAAAGAAAAAATGTAATATTAGGTTTTATTATTATTAAAAGTTTGCAACTGCAATAAAGGTTTGAGCTCTACTGCATCTCTCTTACTCCTCTCGTCTTTTTCCATCGTTTTCTTCTAAGCAATGCCTTTTTTTCCCCCTCTACCTCACTGCCTGTAAAAAATATATATCTCAGTATATACTGTATGCCACTTCAGTAAATCTGTGTGTATTGCATAGTTACATAAATCAGTATCAGTCGGAGGCTAGCACCACGTCCCATTTATCTTCATACAGATCTCCAAACAAGGTACTGAAATGTATACAACAGAGACAAGTTGAGGATAGGATTTGTACACATTTGATGAAATGGGCACAACACAACTAAAGTCAACTCAACATAAGACACTGTTGAATGCAACAACTACCATGTGGTTAAAGTAAGATGAACTATTGAGCAATGATAAATGGTGACACAAGCCCAACTGTATGGAATCAGTATAATCTGCAGCAGAACTACCAAGCAACCAGAGATTCATTTCTCTTCATGTTAGCATCGCTGGACACACCAGGAAACCCCCCTACTACACCAGAAAAGTCAGACAAAACACAGGAACAATGAGTATTCTATGTCTAATATCAAGTGTAAACTCACTACTTCATATAATACTGATCACATTATTATTGTTATTCCTAACATTCTTCTCTATTCTTGTATTCTTATTACTATGATATGCCACAGTTCTTCCCAACTGAAAGGAATTTATTTCATTACTGGGGATGACAAATAATAACCATGGAAAATTGGATAAAATCGAGTATTGGGTTACCGTGACAATGAGCATGATTCCTTTCAGCAGGGTAAGCAGCGAAGTGATTGGCTGGATGACTGTGTGGGCTAGTAAGATAGCCAGAGTTAGAGTCCAGGTGAAAGCCGGGATCACATAGATGTGCCTGTGGAGGAAACACACAAGCAATCATGCATTTGAAAGCTTTTATTTATGCTGACATTAAGTAAACAGAACAACTGAACGACACAAATGTTCCTGCCTGGACCCCTGCTCTGTCATGATACACTGACACACCTACAGGTGCAAGTAGCAGAGCCTTCTCCAAATGTGGTGACTGAGATAAGATAAGCCTTTATTGATCCCCAGAGGGGAAATTCTGATGTGGCAGCAGCACAAGGAAATAAATACAGATTAAAAAGAGTGAGTAAAAAATTAAATAATAAGAAGCAAAAATAGAATCTCTACAACAGCAATTAAAAAGAAAAAATTACAAGGCAAACGTGACAGTGGTGTGACGAGCCAGCATCACACCACTATGACATGATGTCACAGTGTGTGGTCTCCACTGCTGGGCACCAATGTAACACTTTACATGTGGGTGGGGTGAGCCTTGCAGACAACAGAGCATTGACAACTGGACCTCCTCCGGTAGGACAGTCTGCTCTGTCCCTTCCTTAAGAGGTGTCAAAGTTGTCAGTTTCAGTCCACTTGGATGAGTCCACCCACTCCACTTCTTCTCCTTGTATAACGGCGACAGGGAGGCTAAAGTTTCTCTGGTTGTAATTGTTGTTGCGCCATGTACTTTGTTGATGCTTCCAACAATGGACGAGTCATCGGAAAACTTTTGAAGGTGGCAGGAACCTGAGATGAAACTGAAGTCTAAGGTATAAAGACACTCCTCATCAGCGAACTAGGAACATTACCTGACTGCTAACAATAAACACAAGCAGTGAGCTTTAATATGCAAGATGTGAGAAAAAGAAAGACTGCTTCTTTGTAACCTTGGTGACGAATGCCAAACTGTGGTCCAAAATTCAGCCACCTTCCAAAAACAAACACCTGTCTGCTAATCTCATTAGCAACACCAACATCTGGTGTGTCAGCTGCAAGGCTTGAAAACACATCAAAATACCTGCAGGTAAAGAGCCATCCGACGTTATGTCTTTGACTAAGTCGACAGTTCTGTAACGTCTTGCATCTGCACATACAATTATTCGCACATAAAACAACCATTCAACAAATATTCAGTCACCGAGTCTACATTTATTCAAGTGCTGTATTATTTTTTGAGCTACTAATTACTTTACATAAGAAGCAAATGCTTGAGTAGAGACTTTCCAACACTGAATAGATTAGTAAAAATTGTTCAACTAGCTACATTAAAATGCTGCTTACACATTAATGCATCACCAGAAATGATCAAATGAAATAAAACACATAATGTGAACAATATTGTTCTTTCTTTTACTTTTGATTCTTTAAGTACGATTCGCTGATAATACTTCTGTAGTTTTACTTGTGTAACAACTTCTTCCTCCACTGAGCAAACCAGTTTAGAGGCCACGCACTGGATTAGCATTTATTTTAACTTATTATTCATTTATTTGTGTATTTATGTTTTTATATGCTCTTTTTGACTCTTGACTGTTTGCTTTTCTAAAATGGTTATAACTGAATTTCAAGAGGCCTAACTCCATGAATTAAGGCTCAAGGTCTGCCATGCACTGTGGGCATAAAGTGCAACCCAGGGTCAACATAAAACAGCTTAGAGTTGGAAAGGCTCTATTAATATACTGCACATTATCAAGGATGTGCTTTTGTATATGACCTGCATGATATGTGTGACTGTATATTGTATATGTGCTTTTGGCTATTTTCACACTTGTATAATATAGGGTTCTGCAACCTCAGCCCATCTATTTGATGCAAGACGATTACAGAGACAGTATCCACATAGACATGAAACTCCTGAAAACAGCATGATATAAACCAGCTCCTTCTTCTCTACTGTGTTCACTTCGTGATGGTCTTGAACGTGGTGAATGAGGGAGAGCGGCAGTAACTTCTACTCATGATGATCTATCAATCCCGCAGGCAACAATACGAAAAGCTGACTTTTTTTTACCTTTATCGTTATAAAGAAAAATTTCTGATGTAGCATTTGGCCAAATTGAATGAATATAATTAAAAAGCATTTTTTTTAATCCATTAAGTTTTACCAGTGAGAAAAGATACACTGAATGATTTGTTTGGTTGAGAAAGAATGTAGAAAACTGATTTATAATAATGATATAATAACTATAACAGAAATCCACTTCCGTTTTATTTTGGCTTGTTTTTCAAATATAAACTACATTTTTCATTAAAACACAAATTATAATGTAATCACAAAATGTTATTAAAAAACAAACAATTGCATGCTATGTGCTCAACGTTACTTTCATTCACAGCCATTAAATTAAAACTAAACATTAAAAACTAACTTGGTTTTAAACTATTAATTAACTAGTAATAATTGTTACAAATGTGTATGTGTACAGAAATTATAATATTAAAAATAAGTAGTGAAAACATTCAACGTTACAGTCAATTGTTAGCTCGTTATGCCAACTGTATTAATTAGCAGGAGTAAGATTATAAGATTTAACATCACTAGCTGTAGAAACAAGGATGTTTTTTTAATTAATCACATTTTAATTAATCACATGAGAGTTAACTTAATGGTTTAAGATATTGTTTTACTTCTCTAATATTTTAAGCTACACAGAAAACGAGCGATTTTAAAAGCTAAAACTCTGTTAAAGGAATATTAAGGGACAATAATCTGGTCCCTGTGTTGAGAGTGAATCTAAGTATTGCTTCAAATCTCGCAGAGCTCTGTTTGCTTTGTCTCCAGGACACCCAGCATCTTACAGCAGTGGGACTGAGAGGAGAGTTTTTGTGCAGAGACCTGCAGTAACCTATTGATTGCTGCCCCCGGGGAGGGGGAATAAGGTGGTTTATCCAAAGGAGGCTGCCCAAGGTTTTTTCACTCCAGTAACCCTGCCATCCCACTCCCACAACGCATCGCAGCATCTCCCCAGGCGCTGAGCAAGCAGATAATGAAGCACCCCGGCGTGCCAATGAAGCGGTGCAACCGACGCGCAGAGTTTAATAATATTATTATTTGGGTGAAGTATTTACTGGGGCATGACAAAATAAATTAGTCCTGTTAACTGATAAAGGTAATTATAGGCTTGGGAGAGGGAAAGGGGAGGAGTGACGTGGGCAACAACGATCAGTTGAAGAGACGGCTCACAGAGCTGCATTGATTCCTGCTTCAGTGACTTGAGAGTGCAGTAGGAGTTAGTCAACGCCACCAGTATGATAACACACTATTCAGTTTCAACAACTTCAGTTTAAACACAGCAGCATTTCAGCTTTTATTCTATATATAGACAGTATTATCCTTATGACTGCTCTAAAATGACTTCTGTGGGGATCATCCTTATAATCTCTACAGCAAACCGCAGCAAATGCTGAAGCTTCGACTTCGCTATACTTTTTATCTAATTTTTCCAGCTTTATTGCTGAAACACAGTCACTGGAAAAGAAAGACTCAGATCTGGGTGGTGGATCGACTCAAAGACCAGCACCCAGATCAACCGGACCAGGCACCACGGCGGGAGAGGAAAGAGAGCCGGGACACACATTCTCCCCAGACGCAAATTCAAAAAATGCACTGCAGAATGTTCTGGGTGTTTACGTGTATGTACGGTAGACAGCCTTTGTATACAAATATCTGTATATTGTTTTATTTTCAGACATTATCAGACATTTTGTGTTTTCAAACTCAATATTATTTCTAACTATTATTTCTTATGTGAGAGAAAGTAAATTAAGTAAACCTGATCGGTGGCCATAGTAAACAAATGACAGGTATTTGAAAAATGTGTTGTACTTAACTCAATCTCTAGCTAAACAATCCCCAGGCTTATTCGAACCAGAACTTTTCAGGTGGCTTCCTTCCAGGAATTGCGTGGCAGAAATATTGTCATGTCTCTTGTTTATGGAGGACTTTTCAAAGTGAATCATGGTTTTTCAAGCTTCAGAGGGCTTCCTCAACAGAATGATGTAAATGAATACACCCCAAAACTATTCAACGGCTTAAAGATATCCTTTTTCAACAACCTGCTCAGAGTTGAGACATACACACTAAAGGATAATTTCAGTATTTTAAAACCTGGACCCTATTTTCACATATTTTGGTGCTGAAATGTCTAGTAGGTACAAAATGTTTCTGAATCTGTGCAGTAGATGCTTTAGCCGGCAGCCACAAACCTGCTGCAGTGGCAGCAACGTGTTGCTTAGGGGCAAGTGTGCCCGTCCAAATTCTGTCCACAATAAGCGCTTGTTTCTGACAAACTCAGACTGCTGCTCAGAGACTCAGAGATGCTTGCTAGTCAGTTATTTTATTTGGTTGGCCACAGCACAGGAAGGATTGTGAAACTTGTCTTTTCACTTCCTTCTGCATATTATCATATTTGTGAAATAAATAAAAGAAATGTGACTGTAAATGTGATGTTTCAATTCTGTAGAAAATCACAAGTTGCACTTCAGTTGGGTACATATTACTAAGAGCTTTAGTAAGACCATGCAGCAAAGGTGTAATCATGTTGTTTTCTATATATCTCAGACGTCATACTATTTGTTATCAACATTTTCTCATCGTCTTTTTTATCCAAGCACTCAACAAATAATTGGTTGTATTTGTACTAGTCTTTTGAAGTAGTCTCAATAACATTTCAGAAGAAATTTGTGCAGCTAGATATTTTCCAGAATAAGATATAACATTCAAAATATATGATGTTCCTTACATTTTAGTAACAACTTTCTGACTTAAAGCGTGACAACATGTAGGTATCTGTAAACAAAATGTTGCCCAACAGTTATCAGGACCAGACAGCTAGAAACTACAAAATTAGAGAAGCCCAAACATTTGATTAATTTAGAAGTATGGATTTAGAAATACTGACTCTTGTTAGCCATATTGGCCAGTACCATCTTGAAAGTAGCAGCCACAGAGATAAAGGTTCAGTGTGTAGGTTTGTCTGTTTTGAGCTACTGTAGAAACATGGCGACGCAACATGTGACTTCGTTATAAGAGGACCCGCACTGTATTTAGACAGAAATGGCTCATTCTAAGGTAATAAAAACATAACGGTTCATTATGTAAGGTCTTTATACACCACTGAAAACATAATTATGGATCTTATTTTGCATTATATTGCGTAGATTCTCAGAATTATTACACACTGAACCTTTAAGTGAAGTGAGTGACAGATGAAAAGTTTTACAGGTATCTGTTCATTTAGTATTTATTAGTAGAGATTTCAGACTGGGGTTAGTCATCTAACACAGACATTAAAAATAAATAAATAAATCCTCACCATCTGATAATGGAGTATTTTTGCCTCAGGAAACATCTCTGCTGTGTGTGTATGTTTGTTTAAAAGGATGCTGTAAGTTCATGCAATGCTTTCAGAGCCTCCCACTCTAGTGGGCAGCTATCATCTCTCAGGGTTGCATCAGCTATTAAAAAAATTCAATTTCATGAAAAATATTATATTGTAAGATCATGTAGCCTTAAGCAACACTTCCCTGAACTGACAATTCACTTTCAAATGTTTGCTTTGTGAGAAATGAAAGTGGAACTGATGAAGAGTCAGACTGATGTGGGAGAGCAACAGAAGGTTTTTCTTAACAATCAGTGTTTCAGCCTCTGATATCTTAAAACCTGGCATTTGATATTCTTTGCATATTATTTATTTTATTTAAATGTTTTTCACTGCACAGTAAAGTGTTTATTCTTTGTTTAAAGAGTTTCTGTTTCTGAACTGTCTGAATGAGTCACTCTGAATCACACACTGCTAACCCTAAAAAGTATCACAGTAATTTATATGTAGATGGAGAACTCATATGTTACAAAAGAGACAATCTAAGCCCCTCTCGGTAGATATTACACTGTGGATTTTACAAATTACACTAACCCTGGACTCCAACCAAAGTCGTAAATTAAAACTTAAACTAAAATCAAGACATATGGTATTGGCATATGGGAAAATAGAAATAGAAATAAAAATAGTAATATAGTAACAAAATGCCTACTCTTCACACACGGCGAATAAGCAAACGTGAGGTGACTTAAAACATTAATTCATTTTAAAAAAGAATGAGGGGCCTGATTCCAGCCCACATCCATATGTAACTAAAAGGAGTGGGATTTATCCCAAGCACACACTAAAACCATTTGAAATGCTGTATCTATCACATAAATATCTATTAATGTCCTTAGGAAAAACTGGGGCAATAAGTTTTAATTATCGTCCAATACAGTGTAAGCTTTAGGAATATTAATATGTAGAGGGTTACCGCGAGCGAGCTCTGTTTTGGACCAGGTTCCAAGTTGATAAAATAGCAGGATCCTACATGCTCCTAGGCCAACAAATATCTTCATTCAGACTTCTCTTTTTTATCCTGCGATGGACGATGCCTTTGGTTTAAATGACAAATACAGTCCCCTCCAAAAAAACCCTCTAGATGTGAATACCAGGAAATAAAAACTGAAATTCTGAACTCTTGTCTCAGACTCATCTTTTGATCTTAAATCCAAATGTCTTCAGTGAACAACGAAAACAAAGGAATTCGCCTTACTGTTCCAATACTTTTGGAGGGTCTGTATTACTGGTGGAGATACTGTATGTAACTACTTAACACTAATGTCATAGTTATTTACCAAAAGGCCAAAATGAAATCTTTGGCTTGTCTGGTTTAAGTGCTCTCTGTAACCTGGTGTCTGTTCTCAAAGATCATTAGTGAGGCACAAAATGTAACTCTGCAATAGTGAACAAGTGGACAGTGTTGTTGTTGTAGTTCAATAAGACTAACATAGTGGTGAGTCTTCTACAGTGAAATAATCTAGCTGATCATGTCAGGGCCTTGAGTTGGAATGCCCCAGTTAAACATGAATTCATATTACTAGTGCAGTGCCTGTTCACAGGGGCCGATGTGACGCCTCCATGCGCTTTTCGGCAAGAGGCGGGCCGCTGATCAAATAAATAAATAATTACTTTAATAGCATGTGAAACAGTCTCTTAGGTAATTTGTTGAAGAGGGAAAAAAAATGTATACGGGCAAGGGGGAACACAACCCTCCGATTGTAAAGCCTGTGCACTACTGACTGAGCTAACCAGGAACCAGACAATTGTTTTGAAAATCAAACTTATCTGCTAACCCAACCTACAGCATTAATAACACGTCATTAATAACACGTCATTAATAACACGTCATTAATAACACCAAAACAACATGACAATGGCAGAGATACTGCTTGATATTCAGCACTTCTTTAGAACTAAACATAAAACTCTTACGACTCTGTTTCAACACCCTTTATCAAACCTGCGTGATGACGATTACTCCATTTCAACAATTCACAACCAGATCGGAGCACATAAGCCCTGCCCCCACAACTGTATCTCGCTCTCATTGTTGCAGAGCTGAGCAGCATAATCTCCACCCACTCGAGCAGCTTCGCTGTGCCCCTGCAAGCGCTCCCTGCTGTCGCTGCTGCAGAGCTCAGCTCAGCGCTGTTCTCTACTGTATTTATTAATTCTGAACATGTTGCTTGTTCACATTGCACCAAACACACAAACACACACACACACACACACACACACAGATTCCCATCCTTATTAGAGAGATATCAATTTATGCTAATTCACAAATGTGGAAAGCTGAACAGGGGCAGCTAGCCAATAGAGGGTAATAGGGCACCACCCTCCTACAAAATAAAAATAAATTATTATTAGTATTATTTTTTTAAATAATTTATTCAATGTAACACATTTTCAAGACAGTTTGTCCTGCCTCTGATATCATAGTCCAATCAGCTGCAGTGTAAAGTCGTGATCCGAGGAGTACCGATCCTTTCAGGCGATTTCAGTCTGGATGAAGAACGGTCTGATAGACTTTCCTGCCACGGCAGTTTTTTTCCAACTCCAATGTAATCTCCATGGGTTCCAGGGAGCTTGCACTAACATATTTTTGTCATTCATAACCTGGTGCATTCACATCCTCCTTGGATGGTCCCATTTCCAGTGGTGTTGTAATGTGAAAACAACATGGACGCTATAAAAAAGATGTGTTGTATTTTACTGCTCAGAGCATTTAAAAAGCATGTTGATAGCCGTTTCTGTTAAAAGTTTGCAGACCCCCCCCCCCCAATTATTCTGACCCCACATGAGGCAGCAGTCACCTTCAAGATCAACATGGCTAACATTGCCTCAACTCAGAGGGGCGACTCCATCGTGTCACCGCTTTTTTAAATCTTTCTGCCAGAAAGGTTTTAGTAAGTCAGGTGAGATAGTATAAAGAGTCCATAAAGGGAGCAGGTGCAATGGATGAATGGGTTAGCTACATGTCTTTCACATGGCAGATTGGGGTTTGCTTCTTGTGTGACCACAATGTGAAACAGTTGCAGTTTGGTTAGGTTTAGTCTTGGGCTTTGATTAGATACACCGGTGAGATACCTTAGTACTGAAGCTGAATCTAAATGGATAGGATTAGAAATTTCAAATGATTCAGTTTTAAAATGAGCATATTTCACATTGGATTCAGATTCCACAAAGGGCTACTAAACTCCAACCCATGTCACCTTTCAGTAATTTGATCCAGATAATAATAAAGTCAATAGCAGTAATACACTTCACTTCGGGCAAGTTTGTACTTCTTCTACAGATTATTTGTGTATGTGGAAGACTTACCTGACATTAAGAAGAGCAGCGTAGGCCTCACTGCCAGCTAAGACATAACTAATTCCAATAGAAATACTGGAGAGAGATAGAATAAGAGAAGAGAAAGGAAAGAGGAGAAAAGAGACAGGCAAACGAAAAAGGGGGAAGAAAAAGGAGAGAAAGGTTGTTAGGTATTAGGCAGTAATTGGTCATCATCTACTATCATGGTTAGCGCTCCTCCCTTGAATAACATTAAGATGTTGCCTCATCATAGCGCCTGAGGCTATGAACAGCTAAGAGATTTCATTTTTTTAATGTTTGCAAAGCAGAGCCTTGATCCTCCACAACTTTTCGATTTTATATTTGCTCAAACCAAAAGTTGCCTTTGGAGGCCACTTAAAGCAAATGCCTTGGTTGTACATTTCATATGTACTCTGAGCATAACACACACACAAAGCCAGAAATCTATGTGCCTTCAGAAAGGAGATGGATGTGGTTGAACATTAGAAATGAGTGTTTTTACTGTAGGCTTCTATCCAAAGTGAACGACAAGACAGGTTTTTGTAGCTCAACATATGTTCTGCTCCTTATAACCTTAAGCCTCTGTAATCTCTCAACAGTTGGCTGTTGAGAGTGCAAATCCATTAGCCATTTTCTCCAGACAGCTGAGTGTTACTTTGGAGAGCTGAGTTACACCCACTCTTTCAAATGTCCTCTCTTTCAAATCTTAAGAGGAAATTCCAAAAAATGTTTCATGCGGGCTAAGTCCTCTCATCTACAGCAGTCTAAGCCATACTTTTGAACAAGAACAACTTACCAAAGCTGCACAGGAAAGAACAGAGAGCATGTGATGTCAAAGAAAAGATGATTCAAACTCGAGATATTAACCACAGCTATTTAAAAGTAAATAAAATCATCAGGGATGAAGGGCATTTTATGTTACTTTGAATAGAATTATTAGAACTCTAACTTCCTGTCATACTCTCCTAAACATATGGAACATTTCCCCACAAAAATGAGCTGCAAACATATCAACAACACGCACAACATTTAGCCATCAACAACAGGTCCTTGCAGACCTCTTTATATCTCTAGTGTAACATGTCATGACACCTAAAATGAAGCAGCAGTATGCTGTAGGACTTCTGAGCTCATGTTCACACATACTGTTGGTCAACAACACATACTACCATATGTCAACAAGTAAAAACTATCCCTTTGACTTTTAAAAGTAGGCCAAAAAATCCAAACGTAATATGTGCGATATAAGAATGAACACTAAATCTAAAATGTGTGAAAGACTTAATGTACATTGATGCATTCTGTATACAGGGCGCGACAAATCTACTGCACTGACAGGACTTTTTGTAGCCAAATCAATGGCAGCTGCAGGGCTTGTGAACATGCGTCACCTGCATGCCTGGGCAAGACTGTAAACAGCGGCTTTGGAATGAAATCCAAATTATCCATCCAAACACAATACGTACAGATGGGTGACAAATGAAAGGAAGATTGGTGTTAGTCCACCACGAACCTCCAAAACAACTTCAGTGCTCCTTGGCACAGATTCTCAAGTTCTGTGAGAGAAAATTTCATCAAGAATTGACTATTTATAGTGAGTAGTTACACAGTTGGAATTGGTCAAAAAAGGCTCTGCTCTTTGAGGTAGCTCTCAAAGAATCTAAGCAGCAATGAGGATTCTGCTTTTACTTTCATATTGTACATGAAAATTAAAAGGAAGCTTTGGCAAAAGTTCAATAAGGAAGAAATGTTTTCACATTTTGCCTTTATGGATGTATTTCTGTTATTTTCTGCTACATTACCCACTCATTTAGTGAGAGTTTTCCCTTTAATTTGTCACCTGTCTGCATGTGTGGGTATGTGTTTAGCTGGCTCAGTGAGGCAGAATAAAGTATAATAGTTTTAGGGTTCAATCCTCCAAATTCAAATGTTCTAAATTATACAAAAATACAAAGATATTTTACAGTAAAGCATGTACATACACAATATATACACAGGTCTATTATGAATTATTATTATATGAATTATTCATTTTTTTGATCAGCAAACATTTTGTATTGGTATTTCCAATGTATTAAAAATACACGTTCACTGTGAATTATGTGCATTCATTGTATACATGCATGTGTATATTTGCATGTCTTTCTCTGCTGCGCGCAGTATTGTGTGTCATAGTGTGTCATTGTGTGTGTCGTACAACAGCTCCACCGTGTAGGGCAGTACATAAAGACCAAGGGGCGCCAAGGGTAAAAGATGCAGGCTATGTTTTGTGTGCTGTGTGTGCGCATCTGTGTGTGTGTGCGGGGTCAAGCCTCGGCATTGATCGACCACTAAGCCTCCTTGAACACAAAGAGGGAACTATCGATTGGCCAGGTGTTACAGAGCTGCTCGTACACTGATAACAAGACCTTCCACCAGCGATGCTAAAAGCCCCCTCCCCCTCCTCTCTGCCCATAAGGACACACACGTCAACACATAGCCCTGTCCTTTAAGCTATACTAGTGTACCATTGTAAAAACAAAACAACAACAACAAATTATTATGCTTTATTTAACGGACAAGTGAAAGTCCCGAGTAGCCAGTTGGTGCTAATCCTAATTGAAGCTGTGTTTTTTTGGTGTATCAGCAGTATCAGCCTATACAATGACTTTTCCAGACCATTACTTTTACTGGGTGACACAGACAGACCATTTGTTTGGAGCCATTGGAGAAATTGATAAAAAAAATAAAAAATAAAAAATAAAAAAAACCAGAAAGAGAATGCAGTTCTCCATTAGGGAAATCAAACAACAATTTGCTTTTACAGCATTGTGGGAGTTTCTTTACAACGTTTGTAAATTAAAATAAAGTATGCTACTTTTTTTCTGTAACCAGCCACAGTGGTCTCTTGATTCAGAATTTCATTGCAAAGATTACTTTACTAGCTGTCAAATTTAAATGTATGACAGAACAGTGACTGAAAACAGGTTGGACACCTTAAAAAAATCAGCAGACTGCAGACGCTGCAGCAATAATCATATTTTATATTTTACTTGGCTCAGACCTGTAAATCTCAATATCTCAAGACTGTGCAGCAAATGATATTAAGTCTGAACCTCAAGGACACAAGTCTGCAGCCCTGGCTCAGTTGAGAGTAGTTGTGTTGGTCCAGAACACTGAAACAGGAATGACTAGGCAGGTTTCTCTCATTGTTAATATTAAACATGTTAGGATATTGCACCCTTTTCCAGTAACAATGGCCAAGCAGAAGACAGTGAACCTGCATGCTATGATTTGATAGTAGACTTGGGTTATAATTCAAACAATGTCATAGAGGTCAGGAGCCAATATTTTAGCTCAAGTCTGTATTGATCTTAGTACACATGCTGCTGAAAATAAGTCATGGGAGCCTACGGACAGAAAAAAAATAGGGAGCAGTACTGGCTATAAGATGGTTTATACCATGTAGTATTGTGTACTGTTTACTGTTGGTACCCACACTGCACCCAATCAGTTTCCATCTAGGATAATAAAGTTAATCAAACATAAACAAAACTAATACTGCATTAATTGATTTTATGGTCACTCAGGAGCAGCACAACAAGCTGTAAACGCAACATTGTATTATCTATAAAGCTGATATGGTGCAAAAAACAGGTCTGTTTTGTTGTCCACCAAATCTTGTGGGAAATATCTATCTCTTCAGCTGCTAAATGCTCCACTTCACCATAAGGTTGGGAGGTCTGACGGTAGATACCTCCCAACCTGTCTCCTACAGGCTACATTTAGACTGCAGGCCTTAAAGTTCTCATGAAACGGAAACCAAAGTGCTATTTGCTTCCGAATATTCAGGTGTTTCCTGTTGAAACACAAAGCTAGGGAGGGACTTGTCGCAAATATTGATTGACATTTGCAGTAGCCAATAGCGCTGAATGTGCGTTACGCCCGCTATAGCTACAGTGATTGACAGGACAAAGATGCCATCTATGAGATAAAGGAGATTGCCATTCAAGAAATTAGGCACCCTGTCAGACTGGTTCCAGCTCCCACCAAGTGAACACGGCAGCCAGGACCAAACCAAACATTCTCCGAGACCCGCAGAGGCCAGTTTGATGAGAGGGAATACAGTACCGAAGTGGTTTTCTTGCTGGGTTTGGCTCTTGGAACTCGGGGTCCGCTAATGGAACCGCTAGCAGCCTGGCTAATGTTAACCGAGCTAACTAGCTGCAGATACAGTTAGCAGCATTTAACGGTTTATCAAAAGTAAAGCTATCTGTCCATCCCAAAGCTCTGTAAATAACCTTGGTACTGTATTCCCTGTTGGCCTTTGATGCTCTGTTTAGTCCTGTTCAGGCTGTGTTCACTGGGAGGCTGCTGAACGTGGTTTTATTGCTCCGGAGGCATTTCCGGAGCAGCTAACATTACCTGCCATCACTCCCTGCTGGGTCCCCCGCCCCTGAACAAAGACTTTACAAGCCCCCTGGCCTGAAAACCTCCATCGTTTGAGTAATATTAGAAGTGTAACGTTAAACATTAACACTCCCCCAGTGCTCTGAGCTCCCAGTCCAGGCAGCTAATATGACAGCTAACTGAGCTAATTAGCAGCAGCTAATAGCAGTTAGCTGTTACTTTAGCAACAAGTAAAGCTATCTGTTCATCAGCAAACTCCATTTGATTTTGATTTGATTAATGCTCAGTTCCAATTTTTTATTTCCCAGATCCGATTTTCTGTTTTTTTCTCACATTATTGCTTAAAGGTTCAGTGTGTAATATTTCTGAGGCTCTACTGACAAAAAATGCAACATAAGATCCATAACTATGTTTTCAGTGGTGTGTAAAGACCTTACATAATGAACCGTTATTTTTTTATTATTTATCGTCATCACGCCGTTCTTCTTCTGCTTGTGTAATTCCGGTAGTGTAGACGCCCGTCACTACATTGAATACGTACAAAGATGAAGAAGAGAGACTAATAATAATTGTAATAATCAGTCTCTGAGTATTCTTCTGCTATTTTCTTTTTACTGCTAATGATGATATATGAAAAGACCATGTGCCTATCAAGTGACCAATAATAAATACTTTCCAAATTTGCATTAAAAAAATGTATATTGTGTCCCACTGTGCACACAAATATATGTAATTTATACTTTCACATGCTAAATGCCCAGTAAAACGTTGCACCGTTTTACCACAAGCTGAAATTATGGCTGTGAGTACTACTTTGTGTTTCTGTTGTATTTCAAAAAATTCAAAAGACATTTTGGTAATATTTGCAGATTGCTTATCTAACTAAACAAAGCGAGAGGAGCCTTGATCCTCACCTGACAATGCCTTTGTAAACTTCATGTATTATGTGGTTTATAACAGACTGTGGTGCAGAAACAGTGAGGCTTACATTGTCCTGGTATCTGTCAGTGATCATACTGGATGCACTAGATGTGATAGTGTTTGAGAATTTCTTCATTTACTTTGGTATGTTAGTCCAGATTAGCCAACCCTCCCAAGTTGTAAAATAATGTATCACAGGAGTATGAGACATCATGTAGCACTTCATTTCTTCATGTGGCTGTTGTTTATTAATGAAAAAGTAACAATAATATTCAAAAAAACATTTGGTTTTACATAATATATTTGTTTACATACATATTTGGTTTTACATAATTTATATAATCTCTTAATATATCTAAAAGAAACCTCATTTATTGTCTGACAATCTCCTTTATCTCATAGATGACATCTTTGTCCTGTCTCAGACACCATAGCTATACTGCTCGCTTGGGTAGGAGAGGGGTGGGGGGGTGGGGGGTGCAATTCGCAACCCTCACCACTAGATGTCACTAGAACTTACACACTGAACCTTTAAATGTGGCCTATATCAGACTGGCGGCCTGAAAGTGACCCGCATGCACAGAAGAATACTACGACGTCAGACACAGCAGCACGCAATTGTACAGAAGTAAACAAGGAGCCACAGAGGTTAGCTCCAGTTAGCTTATACTTGCTAACCCTCCCACTGTTATAAAAATATCAGATCTGAGTCATGTATGAGCTAAAAAATCGGATTTGGGTCACTTTGGCCTGTAGCCTAACATCCACCAGCTCCGTGATGTCGTCATGGAGGAGTGGAAGAGGACTCCAGTGGCAACCTGTGAAGCTCTGGTGAACTCCATGCCCAACAGAGTTAAGGCAGTGCTGGAAAATAGTGGCCACACAAAATATTGACACTTGGGGCCCAATTTGGACATTTTCACTTGGGGTGTACTCACTTTTGTTGCCAGCGGTTAAGACATTAAGGCTGTGTGATGTGTTATTTTGAGGGGACAACAAATTTACACTGTTATACAAGCTGTACACTCACTACTTTACATTGTAGAAAAGTGTCATTTCCTCAGTGTTGTCACATGAACAGATATAATCAAATATTTACAAAAATGTGAGGGGTGTAAACCTAATAAAAACTACCACAGTTCCCAGGCAGACTATTATTTACTTTTGGAGGATAATGCCACTTACAATGTTCAGAGTTTCTGTCACTTGAAATACTGTCATCCAACCTGTGCTACCACGTGATGTGAATCATGGGGGTGTTCACAACACTGCCGTAATATTACAGAGCAACCACCACATTGTCAAAAGTATTGATTTTTTGATAAATATCAATTCTGAATATTTCAAACGGCTTTAATATTTATTTTCCACAGTATCGATCCCGAAAATGCGCTTGTCAAGCTGATACATATTATTATTATTATTATTATTATTACATAGCGCTGCAGTGCCCACACAGCCCCGCCTCCTGTCTTACAGCGCTTTCTTCTCGTCTCATTCGCTCTGTTTGAATCGAGTTTTTGCCCCTGCCAGTTTCGACACGTTCCGCCATACTGTGCTGTGATTGGCTACTACTTGTCACTTGTGATTGGATGCTGGCAAAGCATACAAGCAAGCCCATATGAAAGTGACGGTACAGAGCGGTGCTAACGAAAGAGCAAAGCACCTGCAGTACCGACACATCATCCTCTATAAAGGACCTGGAGAGGTTTCAACATCAATAAAGTATTAAACAAGATGGCCCAGTAAACTTCTGTCGATTAGATAGTTGTCCTGTTGTTTGCCTAACATACATTTATAATTCTCAAAACTAAGCTAATCCCCCTCAGAGCTGTCAGACCTGAGGAATCTCAGACAGCAGAGAAAATACTTTGACTGGTCAGAAGGTCAGAGGTAAATTAACTGATGCTGTTCTGCTTAACACACAGTACTATTAACTTTACTGACTAAGATAATTCAGTAATTATATTCAGTAATTTAATCAATGTTGTGTCAATTTTCCCCCGTGGTATCAAAAATGGTATTGAATATCGATATTTTTCAAGGTATTGTATTGACGTTAGAAATTCCAGTATCGTGACAACACTACGCCACATAATGTTAAAGTTCTTTTCCAGGACAAATTAAGATTTTCCAGGACATTTTACCTTTTCTCTCATTTTCCATTTGTTTTCCATGACTGGAAAATTGGTCCAAGTTTTCCAGGACACGTGGGAACCCTGAACATACTAACAAAAGTATGAAAAACTTCTGATTGTTTTGACGTAACAAGTCATAATGAGAGTAAAAAAAAAAAACAAGCGTAGATTTTTAATCATAAGTGTCAGAAATAGGCTTCCAAACACTCAGGCCTGCTTTCATATTAATAATATTTTGTACTGGTTTCTGAATAAAGGCATTATGATGATATCATCATCATACATTTTTAAACTTGAACTAAACCCCTCAAGGACCTCTTAAGGTCTCCACACAGCACTTTAAGGACTAAAAATCACAATTTAAATGTTTGGTGGTGATGTGAACATGATGGGTGAAAAGGTTTAAACATATTGTTGAGAGACCACTGTGATGACCATGGGAGCTGCTTCTCTGTAAAAACAGCAAACTGAGGCATACTCTCTCTTACATTCAGTGTTATTCTTGTATGATTTGTAAATGTTGCCACCTTAAGACCCTGCAAAATAATTGGCTCCGTCATCCCCATGGTAACTTACAACTGGAAGAGGAGGATAAAGTTGAAGGCGTGACTCATGGGCCGGGATAGGAAGAGGTGGCCAAGCATATGAAGGTTGGGCTGCAGGCTCTCAGCTTGATTGTGCAAAGCTACGGCGTCTGGCTGTAGTAAACCTGTATCTGAAAGACACAGACAGATGGACAAGGCGGTCAATTCACTCAACCCAAACTACTGCAAATTCCATGCAACTAATGACTGCCATTCTTGTGGTGCAGGGAAAGTGCTACTGAGACTACTGTGAAGTTGGCGGAGGCTATATCCTTGCTGAAGCCATCTACTGATATGGCCAATCATAATCCGGTGACAGTATCCAACCTCCAACTGTGACTAGAATGCAGCAATAGCTTCTCAGTAGTCTTAATTTTGTCCCTTACCCTGTACCATACCATCTGACCTCATTTAAAGTAGAGCAATGACTGCCAACAAATGAGTATTTGGTCAATGACATGAATTATTAGATTTAATTCACCAAAATATCAGATTAGAGCAGTGCCTCCTAAACTCATTACAGGCCATGGCCTTACTGTTTTTTCTTCTTAGACTGTTTTATTAGAGGGATTTTAGAGACCTGAAGATGTGAAAATTGTCCTGCCCTCCACTCTCCCTCTCTCTGTGTCTGTGATAGAGGAGACAGGTGTGCGGGAGCCAGGGCAGAGCCCCACCAGCTGCTTCTCATTCTGCAATCAAGTCTCCTACAAGATCTCAGCTCAGCCACACTCACCTTGCCAAATCGGAGTATCTGCTCAGTCAGTCTGTGGTTCCAGCCACACTGATTGATCTTTGCTTACTGCTTGTTGGCTCCTGCCTAATCGTGTTTGTCCTCTCCCTTTAGTTCTGTCTGCTCTACTCCAATTCCTGTCTCCTGGCCCTGCCTCTCTGCTCTGGAGCCCCGTTTGGCTTTGCTACACTCTGGACTGTCCTCTGGCCGTACCCAGCCTCGGCTTCCACCTGCCCGGTCCTCCACGCTTCCAGGCTTCTTCTCTGCTCAGTTCAGTGTCTATCCATTTCCATTACCCCTAAGTAATAAAGTCATTTTTCCATTACAACTCTGGTCAGTTGTCTCTCTGTGTCTCACACTTGGGTTCAATAGCTCAGCCTAAACACAAAATATCCAGTACTTTTTCTTTTTACTTCCATAAATGTTCTTGTAACACAGAATTTTCTTGGGGAGGGGGTCATAAGGTAAAGTATAAAGTACATCTATTTCATGTTATTCTACAACACAACCCTTTCTACATGCTTACCCTTCACACAGGTGTATTGATAAAGTGTCGTCTTTTTACTTGCAAAGGTTTAATTGCACGTACTCACAGTAACGAGCATAGCTGTCGGCAACTCGAGTAGTTTGCACACACAGACTGCTTCTGGCTGCAGCGTTAGGAGGCTGTCTCATTTTTTGTTTGGGATTGGCTACATTCTGTGGTAAAGCCTTGATTTTTGATGCATAGCCTCGGTGTATGGTAAGAGAACCTGCATGTTTTTTATTATTATTTGTTGAGATTGTAGAGTATAACCGAGCAGCAGCCTGTCTTGGCTGGTCGAAAATGCCTTTTTACTAGTGATAATGAACGATTAAACTAACATTGTGATATGCTTGACGTGTTTTATCTCAATGGATTTTATTACAGGTAAGTAAAGTGTTGAGAGGCTTAATTGGTCGTTAACTCACTGTCAGCTGCTGGCCGCTTGGTCATCTCTTTAAAAACCAAAAACATTCATTTAACTAACAAAATAATGCTCCAAACATTTTTGTAAATTAAATTAGGGCCTGAGCATCTCAAGCCAGGTTTCATGTGTCTGCAGACTCTATATGCCCACATAACAAATTATGTATTTTAGTCACCCAACCAACATACTTTGCTCATATAAGATCCATTTGTCATTGAATTGGTTGTGAAAGTGTTTCAACAGGGGCAACGCTGTAGACTCCAGCTGAAGACTCCTCTGTATGTTAATTTTTGGGCTCATTTTAATTACTATCACTGTGTTCTTGAGACTCTTTTGTATTTATGTAAATTGTGCATGGGGTCATTGCATATACTTATATGGTTTTCATTAGTTTACATAAGATACTGGCTGTTATTATTTAAACGCAAACAAAAAGTGCACAGTGCTGCTAATTTTATGTGTGGTTTTCAATATAAATCTTGGTGAAATAATACTTCCGCACTGGCTTCAATTTTCAGACCTGGAGGTTGCCTCTTGTGGGCTCATCAACATGCAGTTATGGCAGTGTATGTTTATAGATTCATGAGCTAAAGAAAGTGAATTATGGTGGGTTTACAATTCACGTCATCATTGAATGGGGACACAGTCATATTCACTGACAGCCTAATGGTTTCAAAATCATGGCCCCATTGCACTCACTTTGACAGGCTCTGAAGCAAACAAAAAAATATCTAGTATCTATAGTATTTGTGTTTAGTATTCTGTAATTACAATCTCTGGTCACTGTGGCCGCTGCTGGCCCCCAGTACTCTGCACAACGGAACAAGTTCAAATAAAATGAGCACATGAACTTAAAGCCAATCATTGTAAATGAGACATGACAAGTTACATAGACAACAAATTAGCCATTATACACTATAATTTCTCCTGTCAGTGGGATAGCCCAAGCAGCTTAGAAGTGCAGGCCTAAGAAGCTACTGGCCCAAATAATTGTAAATCAGTTCTTACATCATGGTTTAAACCCTTTCAGCATTAATTTATAATTTCCTTTTAAGATACGCTTGAGCAAACTGGTCATGTTTAAACATTTTTTTCAAACACTCGCCAATTATCCTCTCACAGCAAAAGGAAGAAGAAAGTTTAGAAAATAAGCAGCAGGTATTATCAGACATACATGTAATAGTCCACTCTCTTTCCAGTGATTCTATATAGATTTATTTGTGAATAAACAATTGACTGCATAAAATGCTTCAAAGATACAGTAGGTGACCCTTGATTAAGTTAACCTGCTTTATTATGAGTGTCATAACAGTCTATATTTTTCTGACTTTTTATTTCTAGAGTTTGAACAAAGTCTACAGCATTTACCTCCTGTCTAAGACTGATGCTCTCCACACATGCAGTGCTTGGAGAGGTCAGTCACAGAATTAAGGCAGGGCAGAGGTGGACGCTCAAGGCATTTCATGACTTATAAATGCGTTCAGTGATTATCATAATACTCAAGTGACTTCTTTACAGCCATTATCAGAGATTTTATTCCAGGCAGGAGGAGGGGAGGAATGTGATCGATTGTTGTACTGACTTAGGGCTGTGGAAATGTATTTCAAAATCTTTCAAGACAACAACGTGGAGGTTAAGGAAGCAAGTTACAGGAGTTTGCGTTACAGCATCTACATAAAATTAAAAAAACACTAGGTGTCTTACTATATTATGATAATATACAGGCAATTAACGAAATAAGGAATAACTTGCAACTTGCCATTACCCTCAATATTCTCTCCCAGTTCATGTTTCAAAAGGCTTATATATTAGACTTTTACAAATTAGGCTTTAAGAGGTGTGTATATCAACAGAGACCTTTTTGATTAATATCTCACTATGCAACCAGTGATCTGAAACATCTAGTTAACAGATCAATATAATTCAAATCAGCCCTGTCCTGATGCAGCAGGTTATGGTGCAATATGATGCAATTCAGTACAGTGTATTGCACTGAGTTATCTTATAGATTTGAAACTGCTTGAAAGAAATGCATGCTAGATGTAGAGGTACTTCATCTACCTCGAGAAAAGTGTTCTGAACAATCAATTTTGAAGTGCTTCCTCATTTCTAAAATCCCTCTATTAGACATTTTACCAGAAGCATAAACCGATCCACTGTGTAATCTTTTCAATATATAATAAGGGCATATGACGCTGTTGGCTATTTGGATCAGCACCACAGCTACCATCATTTTCAAATGGTTCAAGTTCTTACAGCAGAGGTTACTGGTGTGAAGACATTTAACTGTTTTAACTCTAAGATAGTTTAACTTAAAGTTGCTCAAGAAAAAGGTTTCCCACCTGCTTGAGCATTTTCACCCTCATCCTCATCATCCTCTTCCTCTGTGGGGGCTGATACCTCCACGCCCACCTGGTCCATCACAATACACTCTGCGACACCTGTCTATGATCAACATAGAAAGATGAATCCAAGTTATAAATGAAACATTTCCCCTGTTTTCTAAGAACACTTATTACTAATTTTCATCAATTTTACTAAATCACAAGAGAAAATTCAGTGACATGTAGGGTAAAACTGTATGCTACTGAAATCAGCCTTTTAACCAGCATTTTGGCATGAAAAACACAGGCGTGATTAGGGTGCAACGGATCACAAAACTCATCTACAGAGCCCCTTGATCCCACTTAGTGAACAAAAATTATTTCTAATTAGCTTGTGGCCTCACGATACTATCTCGTGGCCTCAAGATAGTATGTCATGGCCTCAAGATAGTATGTCGGATAGTATGTCGTGGCCTCAAGATAGTATCTCATGGCCTCAAGATAGTATGTCGGATAGTATGTCGTGGCCTCAAGATAGTGGAGCTGCTCCGCTAAGTGAGTGGATCTGTGTCGAAGGGAGGCAGGGCTCAAGACTAACGGCATCCTGTCGTCCTGGGGACGATAGAAAATGTGTTGGTACAGGTCCATCTATCCTCTCAGTCACAAACGGCTTGCTGACCTTTCAATCGCGCTGTGTAGGCTAGCGTTGAGCGCCACAAATCAATCTTCTCACGCAGTGAAAAACAAATCTATATTGTGATAATGTCGACTAGCGCCGAGAATCATCTCCACCCAGCTAATGCAACTCGGCATACGCCGTGATCATAAATGAAACCCGCGGGCGGAGAGGCTCTACCAGCAGACTCGCTGATAGAGTTTAGCATTATAAACATCTAAAACCTGAAGCACAATCTGGCTCTGTTTGGGACTGTGAGCTGCACTTGATCGGAGCTGCAGAAGTTAACATGAGGATTTGCGCTGAGATGTCTGCGTGATTGGCAGTGTTGGTTTCAGTTTGTACCTCTGACGAAGTGCAGTGCACTTGTTTCATTCAGTACAGTCTGAAGGGGAGCACAGCAGAGTATAGGTCAGGTAGAATTTTAAAAAATATTATGAATTATAATATTATAATATATTACGATTTTCTTCTGGACATATAAGAGAACAAAGAGATGTGAGATTCTGATTGTGCAGAAAGTTTTAAACATGAGCAGAAAACCTGCTGAAACAAAGTCCAGGAGTTTATAACTGAATTGAAATTAAATAATTTATCATCGAGGTAAAAAGATGCCCCAACAAATAACTTTTCAGTTTTGTTTATAAATCTTTCTGTCAAGCAAAATGAATATTATTTATTTGATCAACTTATAATCATTTACTATGCCAACTATAGAGGATAATAAAGTAAAGAAACAACATTTTGATTTTGGGACGCTTTAAATTAACTTCAGGACGGTTCTAATTGTTTTTCAGAACGGTTCGGGGACGGAGGTGAAAAAAGTTAGTCTGGAGCCCTGAAGGGAAGGCAGCTGATATTACTGAAGCGACAATAAATCTGTTTCTATGATGACAAGTAAGCCCAGTGTCCCAGTACAGAGCCGCAATGGAGGCAAAAGCAACGTCTTTTAAATTAGTACGGCTCCCCTAACCCAGTCACTGCGCTTCAGATTTAAACATAGCATGCATCTGTCTTTTCACTGCAACATCGCAATTTACTGATTTATCACTTTAAAAAGTTTGTCACACTATGATGGTTAAACTTGAATCCGCTGTCTGTACAGATCACACATCAACTGCGATCCACTACACCACTGTCACTGATAACATTAAACATGACTGAATTCCATTTAGGAGACTTTGTTCCTGGTTTTGTTAGTCATTGTCATGGCTTCCTGGGACACTTTATAGAACTGAGCTAATGAAACTTGTTTCAACTGTGATTTTCCTACTATGACAAGTCAAAACAACTGCTGTGAAAAAAAGGTTTATTACCGTTTTATTTGAATTTAGCAAACATACTTCCCTTCTATACCATCTTTCAACATTTCATTGACTTAACCGTTCCGTAAATGAGCTCCAGCTGTGTACATAGTACTCCTCAATGTATTCCAATAGCTTCTACTTTTGTCAGTGAAGCTGGGTGATAAAGTCTGCTCTCCGTGTTACCAATGGAGCTTAAAAAGTCAAATGCATGTTTGTTCAGCTGCTTACCTTTAGAGATTCCAGCTGCACCACCTGACATTTCTGAAGAAGTTCCACAAAGAGGTAGATGAGCAAGGCCTGCATTACAGAGGATGGAAAATAAACCAGTCAGCTCAGCGGAAACATCGTGCCATGAAGCTTTGCTGTTGGTGGACAGCAACTGTGCCGCCCGGCTCCGAATGCTTTAGCAGCTTTGTTCCCGGGATGTTATCTTGGCTTTTGTTTGCATGACGTCAGAGCAAGTCGGGATCATTTGGACATAAACCTAACCAGCATGCATTGTGCATCAATCGGCGGTGATCCTATGTAAATAAAAAGGCTGGTTGAAAGAAACTGCAGACATGTATCCCTCTCCTTGCCATTTCCCCTACCTCAAAGGAAAAGAGTAACGTAGGACACAAATGAGATAAATCTCAGACCATGCCCGTCTTAACAAAATAAGAGTTCGTTGAGGCCATGTATTACTTACCTGGACAAAGAAGCCAATGAGAAAAGAGACGAGGAAAGGCACCAGTCCAGCATGGGCTATCGTTACTGGGAGACCTAGAAATTGAAATAATGTAGAACCGTTTCTGAATTTGATTGTGCCTATCACTGTCTTGTCTTTCTCTCTCACAGACACTCCTTTCTGCTCTGGCTCAAACTTACAATAAAATTAAATGGATAGTGCTGATTTCAATATGAGACGATGATTTAGGTGATTGAACAAGTATTAAGTTGGAAGGGCTCCACCTTTGTGGAACTACATGAAGACCCTGCTAAAAACAAAGCAGTTAAATGTAATGTCCCGTGTAATTTCCACTTCTACAAAAATCTCTCTGATGTTAACTACACTACATAAACCACAGTTAGATTTACTCTGCCAATGAGAGGCGGGAGATGGACAGAGCCTTAATTATGTTCCAAATGAACTGATGTTATAAGAAGGAAGTCTAGTAGAAAGAACAAATATAGCTCACCAAAGTTTTTATCATATTAGTTGAGGCAAACGTGCCCATACACTCCTGTATAATGGTGGTATGTGAGGTTGCAGATCTTTTTATTGTCTTATCTGGAATGCTGTTCTTGAGAAGAGCGTGATTTCTAAATGAAATGTAATGTGTCTCTTACAGGACTGGGGCGATTCATCAACGTCAATATAAAATATAATCGCTTACCAAGACCATATTCAATTCAATTCAATTCAATTTTATTTATATAGCGCCAAATCACAACAACAGTTATCTCACAGCGCTTTTCATAAAAGAGCAGGTCTAGACCGTACTCTGTGATGATATTTACAGAAGCCCAACAGCCCAACATATGCAACTCATTCTCGCGCGTGATGTCCAGGTTTTTTGGACTGTCAGTTAACATTTGTAATTTCTGCTTAAGAAAAAAAAAAAATAGTACTTACCTAAGATTCCAGTTCCCAATATTGTTGCAATGGTCAAGAAATCTAGAAAGACACACAGAACTTGATTAGGACCAACTTGATACCGCAAATAGCTGCGCGGGAAAATGGTGTCATGTCGTCACAAAGCTTCTTTACTCCAGGCTGACATGTCATGTGACTTTACACTTCTGAAATCTGGTAAACATCAGTACGGTCTCACGTCAGCCCCTCCAGGATTTCACGAACTATTAACACAAATTCAACAAATCTCTGTAAATTCAGTGCAACTTGAAGTTTTGACCAATCACCGCAACTTTTCCACAAATTTGACCAGTCGTCACCGTTTCCAGCAAAACACAGTCATACGTCAGCAAACTCACTTCCTTGTTTTGTTTAGAA
>NC_060154.1:29600490-29604688 GCF_021292245.1 Micropterus dolomieu
GTAGGACACAAATGAGATAAATCTCAGACCATGCCCGTCTTAACAAAATAAGAGTTCGTTGAGGCCATGTATTACTTACCTGGACAAAGAAGCCAATGAGAAAAGAGACGAGGAAAGGCACCAGTCCAGCATGGGCTATCGTTACTGGGAGACCTAGAAATTGAAATAATGTAGAACCGTTTCTGAATTTGATTGTGCCTATCACTGTCTTGTCTTTCTCTCTCACAGACACTCCTTTCTGCTCTGGCTCAAACTTACAATAAAATTAAATGGATAGTGCTGATTTCAATATGAGACGATGATTTAGGTGATTGAACAAGTATTAAGTTGGAAGGGCTCCACCTTTGTGGAACTACATGAAGACCCTGCTAAAAACAAAGCAGTTAAATGTAATGTCCCGTGTAATTTCCACTTCTACAAAAATCTCTCTGATGTTAACTACACTACATAAACCACAGTTAGATTTACTCTGCCAATGAGAGGCGGGAGATGGACAGAGCCTTAATTATGTTCCAAATGAACTGATGTTATAAGAAGGAAGTCTAGTAGAAAGAACAAATATAGCTCACCAAAGTTTTTATCATATTAGTTGAGGCAAACGTGCCCATACACTCCTGTATAATGGTGGTATGTGAGGTTGCAGATCTTTTTATTGTCTTATCTGGAATGCTGTTCTTGAGAAGAGCGTGATTTCTAAATGAAATGTAATGTGTCTCTTACAGGACTGGGGCGATTCATCAACGTCAATATAAAATATAATCGCTTACCAAGACCATATGCAACTCATTCTCGCGCGTGATGTCCAGGTTTTTTGGACTGTCAGTTAACATTTGTAATTTCTGCTTAAGAAAAAAAAAAAATAGTACTTACCTAAGATTCCAGTTCCCAATATTGTTGCAATGGTCAAGAAATCTAGAAAGACACACAGAACTTGATTAGGACCAACTTGATACCGCAAATAGCTGCGCGGGAAAATGGTGTCATGTCGTCACAAAGCTTCTTTACTCCAGGCTGACATGTCATGTGACTTTACACTTCTGAAATCTGGTAAACATCAGTACGGTCTCACGTCAGCCCCTCCAGGATTTCACGAACTATTAACACAAATTCAACAAATCTCTGTAAATTCAGTGCAACTTGAAGTTTTGAACAATCACCGCAACTTTTCCACAAATTTGACCAGTCGTCACCGTTTCCAGCAAAACACAGTCATACGTCAGCAAACTCACTTCCTTGTTTTGTTTAGAAGACGCAGGAGACATTGTGATACCGACAGCGGACCGAGATCTAGGTCTTCTTTATGAAAGCGTGGGTAAACTCTTTTGCGAAATGTGCAATAATGTGATCGAACATAAAAGGAAATCGTGTACTGACACATCTTAACACTTTGCCGCCTCAAAACATACGTGGAGAATGGCAGAAACGCATGGAGGACGTCAGACGAGAAAAATCACTGAACACAGGCTGCTGCATCCCGGTCAGTTAAGCGCTGAAAGAATCAAGCTGGTTTAAACATGAACGTTAATGTAGTTTATCCAACAGTCTATTAGTTTTTCAGAGGGACAGCCACAGCCTACTGTCTTGTTTGCATGACACTGAACTGTGTGTGTGTGTGTGTGTGTGTGTGTGTGTGTGTGTGTGTGTGTGTGTGTGTGTTAGAGCCCGACTGATTTATCGGCCGATATGAGCTAATTGCATTTAATCGGTATCGGCTGTATATAAAGGCAGATATATGATAATTAAAAAAGAAACAAAAAGTCAGATCCTTCACTCATGTCATGGGTGTTGCATAGTTTGCCCACCAGAGGGCGACCAGCTGCAGCTCCCCTGTTATCATCACTGCCTTACCACAAAAACCACAGAAGAAAACAATCAGCTGACCTGAGCTTACTGCAGCATGTACCAAACACGTAATTACAGTCACGTTAATTACATGACTTAAATAATTATAATAAAAACAGACCCAGTCACAGTTAAAGATGTAACTGTAGATTTATTCTGAAACTGTGTGGCAGTTCTATTGAACAGTCCACATTTGTCCCTAGTTCATCACTTATAAATATTCCCTAAAATCACATAACGTTACAGCAGCTAACGTCGTAATGAGCCATTAAACTATAGTTTCTGGTGTATTCTAAATATATCTGCCAGCTGCCTGTCTGCGGTTAGTCGGCGTGTCTGAAATGATTAAACCAGTTGTAGACATTCCTGTATTAGATGCATTCAACAGCAGCTCACTGTATCATAGACGGCATGACTAAGACAGATGAGGAGAAATGGTTTCTCGCAGCTCTGGTTAGAATTAAAGAGTGCTGCTAAAGGGATGAACTGGATGTGAAGATGCTACATTGAAATCATGGCAGATAATGTGTAAAGTGAAATACACATGCTATATTCTCTCGCACTCTCTCTGTTTACAGGTGGCTGAAAAAGTTGTACCTTCCAGCAGCAAATATTTATTGATGTGCAATTGTTTACATGTTCACTTTTTGAGACTGTAATCTATTTTATTAACATAATCCATTTAGGAAAAGGTTTTATAGCCCACATACATACCAGCTTTCAATATCGTTCTGTAGTGTAGTTTATACAGTAAAGGGGTCTGCTATCCAAATCATTCTTAAAATCAAAATATCGGCTCATAAATCGGCTCTTTTTCAATTCAATATCAACATCGGCCCCCAAAAACCCATATCGGTTGGGCTCTAGTGTGCGTGTGTGTTTGTGTTACTATATGTAACTAACAAGTTCCTTTAAATTTTTATTGATTCACATCTACCTTTGCAGTTTTCCCTTATTCCCACAATTTAATAGCAAAAAATCGCTACTTTCATCACAATTTATTAGGGCTGGAAGTCCACAAGCTCGTGTCGTGGTTCTGAGGGACAGAACTGCATCACATCCGCTCCCTGGACAGTTGAGCTCTCATAAAGACAGTGTAACAGTGGCGGCAGTGGCCGGTAGCGACGTGTAATGTATTTGTATTGACAGTAGGTTAGGTAATTTTCCACCTTATTTTAGTTTATTTAGTATTTTATTCACTACTTGAATCTGTTCCCTTTCTCTTCCCTTCTCTTCTCCCCCAAACTGCATTTCAAAGTGTTCTTGATACTGAACCCCGAATTGCTCCTGGTGGTTGTTCCACCGGTGTATGAATGTGTGTGAATGTTAGTTTCTGTTTGAGCACTTAGGCTCAGTGAATGAATGTGTGTGAATGTTAGTTTCTGTTTGAGCACTTAGGCTCAGTGAATGAATGTGTGTGAATAGTGAATGGGATGTAATGTAAAAGTGGTCGCAGAGAGTAGAAAGGTGCTATACAGATACGGAGCTTTTACATTTACACACCTCAGGTCTCTCACTGCAAACACACCCTCTGGCCCCGCATCTTTCAGTCTCTCTCTCTCTCTCTGTATGAGTCTCTGTTCTGCTGACTTTCTCCATCAGCAGAACGTCTCATAAAGTCGCCGCATTTAATAAACCCACCCACGATTCCGCTTTCAAGTGCGCCACATGTGGATCGAAACCAACATTTATTTTAAAGGTTAGCTAACTTGGCGTTAGCATACTGGTAATGATATAGCTACGTGTGAAAAACACACAGTCAAACTACAAAAAGGAGTTTGCTTGGCAAGGTTGTTGACTAGCACGCAGCAGCTGGCTTGCTCCGACCATAAAGCTGCTGTTAGTGGCTCGCTGTGCAGTGAGGTGACAGATACAGACACTCTTACTCTGCTACATGGCACCAAATAACTTCATTGATGGAAAAATGCGATAATACCGCATACCGCTCAGTTGAGCCCAACATATTGCCGCGGTGGAAATTACTTCACCGCGACAGGCCTAAGCTGTGTGCAGAAAAATGCTCATCAAAATCACTTTCTGTGAACTGACCAATCACAGCCTGGATGGGGTGGGACATTGGAATAGGTTGACACGCTACAGCAAACTTTAAGAATGTTAAACTTGTTGTTCTGCATGCACGGTGTTTATTATTGATAAGTTTGTGATACATACTTTGCATGAACAAATGAGAGACTAACCACCATGTGGAGCATTTTCATCTTGCACAATAATTTAATGACTGAAAACAACCCATAGAAATGAAACTGCTGTTTTGTCCAATTGGAATTAATATCTATGAATACACTAATTTATACTTGTTAGCCTACTCCAGGTTGTGGTTATATTTTTTTATCAA
>NC_060154.1:29604737-29672581 GCF_021292245.1 Micropterus dolomieu
GTTAGTTTCTGTTTGAGCACTTAGGCTCAGTGAATGAATGTGTGTGAATGTTAGTTTCTGTTTGAGCACTTAGGCTCAGTGAATGAATGTGTGTGAATAGTGAATGGGATGTAATGTAAAAGTGGTCGCAGAGAGTAGAAAGGTGCTATACAGATACGGAGCTTTTACATTTACACACCTCAGGTCTCTCACTGCAAACACACCCTCTGGCCCCGCATCTTTCAGTCTCTCTCTCTCTCTCTGTATGAGTCTCTGTTCTGCTGACTTTCTCCATCAGCAGAACGTCTCATAAAGTCGCCGCATTTAATAAACCCACCCACGATTCCGCTTTCAAGTGCGCCACATGTGGATCGAAACCAACATTTATTTTAAAGGTTAGCTAACTTGGCGTTAGCATACTGGTAATGATATAGCTACGTGTGAAAAACACACAGTCAAACTACAAAAAGGAGTTTGCTTGGCAAGGTTGTTGACTAGCACGCAGCAGCTGGCTTGCTCCGACCATAAAGCTGCTGTTAGTGGCTCGCTGTGCAGTGAGGTGACAGATACAGACACTCTTACTCTGCTACATGGCACCAAATAACTTCATTGATGGAAAAATGCGATAATACCGCATACCGCTCAGTTGAGCCCAACATATTGCCGCGGTGGAAATTACTTCACCGCGACAGGCCTAAGCTGTGTGCAGAAAAATGCTCATCAAAATCACTTTCTGTGAACTGACCAATCACAGCCTGGATGGGGTGGGACATTGGAATAGGTTGACACGCTACAGCAAACTTTAAGAATGTTAAACTTGTTGTTCTGCATGCACGGTGTTTATTATTGATAAGTTTGTGATACATACTTTGCATGAACAAATGAGAGACTAACCACCATGTGGAGCATTTTCATCTTGCACAATAATTTAATGACTGAAAACAACCCATAGAAATGAAACTGCTGTTTTGTCCAATTGGAATTAATATCTATGAATACACTAATTTATACTTGTTAGCCTACTCCAGGTTGTGGTTATATTTTTTTATCAAATGGTCTGAAATAACAAAAAATGCATGCATAGATTTTATTAGGTAACTCATTGCCTTTACTGTACACGTACCGGTCATGCTTACTGTCATGCGAAGTCAACCCCCAAAAGCCCATTCTGAGCCAAGAAAAACCCTGAATACTAGATAACATCTCTCTCTGTGTTTCTCTACAAAACGCTGAAATGCGGCCCACCAGAATATCCACACTGACCACCACATACTGATTTTCTTTTTTACTATTTAAAATGGGTAAAATCTTTTATTTGTGACAAAGTACTTGGCACTTAAAATATTTGTAGTGGAGCAGTGGAAAGTCTACTGTATTGAAAAAAGAAACCCACATGACCAACAGGCAGCACAAACTCGACTAAACTCCAGCCATGATATTGCGGCTGCACTTTCACTGTTACCGGTCCCACTCTACTGCTCCATCTGCTTTTTCAATTTACTCACGGTAAAAAAAAATAATAATAAAAAATAAAACATTTCTCAAAACTGCACACATCATCTCTGAGATCATTCATAGCCACACGACCAACTTGTCCTGCCTCACTGCTATCGCTCTGAGATTCAAAGCCAACGTTGTAGCAAATCACCCTGACTTCCCTCTACCTCGCCTACCTAAAAACTACTCTTCTCAAGCTGCAGATATTAACATACACTGAGAAAAGGTTATTAACATCTGCCATACACACCCTCAGCACCCTATCATTACAACTAATACAACTGGAACAATGTTATGCAAACTGCATACTGTTCTCTGTGCAGCAGTCTGTGATTTTGTACAGTTTTCACTGTATGATGTTGCTGCTGGGTCTTTCACAACTGTATAATGTTTGTGTATGATGTTTCCATGCTTTCTAATGTTCTCAAACCAACTTGTGGCTGCTATTCACCCCTCAGGAAGAATAAACTAAACTAACTAAAGGCGTGGTTTGTGTGACTGTGGTGATCTTTAAGGAGTGTACTTATTTACAGGGCGGGATGTCCTAATACAGCATTACTGATTCAGTATTTTGAAAAGAAGATGAAATATAATTGATTGATTTTGGTCACACTTTTGTTATTAAAAATATGAAATCATACTCGCTGCAGATTCAAATCACTTTTGAATAGCAGTGTTGTTTATTATTTTAAATTCATCTGTACTGGATCAATAAAAAAAAGTCCATTCCTACACACTGTACGGCGGCTATGAGACCCTTTATTGTGACGACAAGAAACACCATCAACCAGCTCCTCTGTCACCACATGTTGATGGTCGTATTGACGAGGCGGGTCACTTTTCTGTGGGATTCAAATCCATCACTTACGCTCTCCGGACCTCCCATCATTACTAGAAATAAGCTGTCATTTTAAATCAGCCTGATCGTTTTTTATGAATCTCTTATCAACCCTCTTCTGTGCTCTCGCACCACCCCTCTAAAGATGGCTGAAGGACATATGGCGTCAGTAATTAGACATGTCATCATAATCTTTTTCATCTTGTCTGTGTTCTCACAGTTGCCGAGGCATGTAATATAATGACTCAATAACTTGTGTTACAGACAGAGACAGAATAATAAGAGTGAGACAGGAACATGGACAAAGTGACCTTAATAGACACTTAACGGAATTTCGATTTTGACATCTCAGCCATTTGACCACTGTCTTTGGGCATGCTACAGTCTGTAACTTTTTACTCACGAGCAAAAGTCTGACTACACAGCCTTACATATTTATGTCAGCAACAAAGTCTCATTTCATTTCATTTATTTACATCCAAAGCTTCTACTGAGGTTTTCGAATGAAGCTTCGAATGTCTGTCTATCATCACCATAAAAATAACTAAATAATCCTTCAACAAAATCTTCAGTTTGAATGAAGTGATTTATAGGATTAAATGTGTTAGACTTTTTATGTTAAGGAATTAACATAAAAATGTTTGGCCTTGGTGCCCTGCATTTCTGCCCCCCAAAATTTGTATTTATCAAAGGCCAAACTAGCCTTATCCTAAAAATGACTTCATTCCAGGCCTGGATGAGTAGGTTGCTGTCTGTAAACACAAGATTCAAAGTAAGCCCCAGCTCAAGAGTGAGACAGAACAGGGGGAGATCAAGCCAACCACAATGTGGAGTCTGGTAGCTGCTCTCCACAGGTGAACGATAACTCTCTTTGTGGTATGAAAGCTTGCTAAGCTAGTTGGCCAGCTAGCTAGATTGCAGCATTATATAACTAACATGCTAGCTAATGCTAGTGTAAAATGCCCACAAATATAGGCAAACTTGCACAAATTATGGAAAGAATTAATACGGAGCCAGGAGCTCTTTTTTTTTGGCCTGTGCTCCCGTAGCAGTTCATTACCACAGAGAAAAGCGAGGAGTGGCGAGGGCAGTGTCACTTTGTTCACTTCAAGTGGACATTCACCATTAAGCTCATGGAGGCATATGTATTACTAATAACAATATCGATGGCTATGTTCTACTCAAGTGTCCCAGCAAGCCGTGACAGAGCATGAACAAAAGCAGGACTGAAGCAACTAAACTGTAAACCTGTGCTTTTCCTACTGTGACTTGTCAGAATGCTGTCTTAATCTCTTAAAAGGCCAATCACATGCATCATTGTGCAGGTGAACATCAAGCTACTGCTAAAACATAAAGTAAGCTAGTTTTCCTCTGGGAAGAAGACCTAACATTTAACACACTGCCTACTCTGGGTCACTGCAGCATCACTGGAGCAAATAGAATCCAAGTTGCTCAAGGGCACCTCAATAGCTGCTGAGATAGGAGGGAACTTTAATCACTCACTTGATTATTTTCACCTCAGTAGTTTCAGTCACCTCACAGACTCAAACTTTCACTATCATTTCACTAACCTATAGACTAACGTTTCTTGTTTAACCTTAGCCATATTAACGTTATATAGTGTGAATAATGAGAACATTGGTTTTAACAAACAGCCCACATACACGTAAACAATTGTAATTAGGGGGATATTTGAAAAGTTTACATTTGGTGTAAGTTCAGCACTAACGTTAATGTTTTCATTAAATGCATGCCGAATTAAATGGCAAACTGTACAAATGACAATGTTTTGCTAGGTAGACTAACGTTATCTTTATTGCAGATTATTATTTCTGTTCCATCCCTAACCCCCCCCCCCCCCCCCCCCCCCCCCCCCCCCCCCCCCCTCTCCCTCACCCCTCTCCAGAAGACGTTAGATGGAGGTGTGGAAGCGTGTTACGATAAGTATATTCATCCTGGTGTTAGAAACCAAATGTCTATCAGTAACGTTATAGCTTGGCGGCACATTTTTCATTGCTTTCTGACCGGGATTGTGTGGCCTGTATGGGTGTTTGAGTCTAACGTCGTGATGTGTGTCGGTACTCACAGCACTGCAGGTAAATAAACCGCAACTTCCAGTGTCTATCCTGGTTTTTCCGGGTAATTTTGATGGACAGAGTACTAAGACTGTTGTCGGGGATGGGACAGGAGCTTGTTTGGTTTCTTATCTCCTCTGTATCGGTCGCCATCGTTTTCAGCACCCTGTCTCTCCCACCCCCCTCACTTCTCTTCTCCCGCCCTCTCTCTTTATCACGACGCGCGAACGCGCACGGCCCTCCGGATGCTGCGCGCTCCCGATGATGTTTTATGTGCTCTCTCTGTGTTTGAGGATGAGCGCACCACCATACGGCGTTCACATGAAACTTAGCTCAAAATAGGTGATGGGAATAATGAATTTAGCATATATACAGGGAACAGTCTCCTGGGCCACATGCAGCAGCATCCACAGCTACAAAATATACAGGCAACTTATGTGTGCATAAACCATAGAGACATCAAAACCAGAGAGCTCTAAGACATAAATACAAAAATTCAGCCCTTTTTTATTTCAAATATGATAGCTGATGAGGTGTAAATAAACGTGACTTGTAATGGTCCCACAGCCTTTCATAAAACACTTGACAGGGAACTACAGTATTCAGGCTCATAAGACACATAGGAAATAAATCAGTATGATATTTGTTTTTCTGCCAGTTGCATTTTGTATTAATATGTGTCCCTATTTTTATTTATTAAATAAATAATACTTATTTTGTTTCCTCATTTATGTATTTTCCACTGTATGTTTTCCCTATAGCAGCATATTGCTACCACCTTGACAAAAATGCTCAGTTCCCCTTCGAGGGAACTCGAACTCGTTTCTCGGATTTACACAATGAGTTGTGTAAATCATGGAACCTGTGGCTCAACCTCTTGGGCATCGAGGGGAAGGAGAAGGCTTTTCTCCTAGATGTGCCCCTCTCTCCTACTGGCCTGTTTGGTGAGGCAGTGGATGCTGTTGTCAGCAAGTTTCAGCACACCAAAGGCAGGGAGAGGCGTTTGAGCAATATCTCCCCCGCCGGTCTGGGTCCAGGACGGCGACGGCAGAAGAGAGACGAGCTCAGCCCTCGGCTAGCTCCTACCGCCGGAGCCAGAAGCCCCCCGAGAAGACGGGCCTGAGGACCGTCATTCAGTCTTGGTGGGCTCGGGGGAAGAGGTCCTGAGGTTTCGAGTAGGGGGGCCCACCACCACCACCCCCCCGAGAGAGACTGACCGAGGTCCCCATCCCTCGTGGCGGCTCAGGCAACAGGCTTCCCGCCGTCTTGGCACTCGGGACACGCTAGCCGCCAGCGAGCTCTCACCAGTCTGGCCGCCTCGAGGGGTTGCAGCTGGAAAACGATCGGGCTCACACACCGTGGGTCGCCGGTGAGTTTCCCTGGTGGTTCTCCGCTTCAGGGTGCCACCGGGGACCTACACATAACACCGGCCACCAGCCCCGAGGGGTTGGTTCCCTTAACGGATTTTGTAGAAGCATGGCCTTGCAAACATTTCTCCGTGGGTCCTGCGCACCGTAGTGGATGGCTACAGGCTGCAGTTCCGAGAGATGGCGCATTGTCCCCTGTGGTTCTCCCTCTCGCCCCCAGCCCCGCTAGGGCTGGATGCCATGGTGCAGACGTGGCCGAGGCTGCATCTGTATGTGTTCTGGAGTGGGTCCGCCAGGACGGCGTCAGTCTACTATTAGTAGCCCCGTTTTGGCCGGCACGAGTGTGGTTCTTGGATTTAATATCGCTCCTCGAGGGCCCGCCCTGGCAGGTCCCTCTGTCCCAGGCGGATGGCTGGATCTTTCACCTGCACCCCGCCCTGTGGCAGCTATGGGTCTGGCCCCTGAGGGGGAGCAGTTCCTGGAGGCGGGCCTGACGACAGGAGCAGTCGAAACGCTGCTCAGCTCCAGGGCCCCGTCCACGAGAAGGATGTATGGCCTAAAGTAGAATGTGTTCACCGCCTGGTGCAGAGAACGGGCGGTGGACCCAGTTACCTGTTCGGTAATTGTGATACTGGAGTTCCTCCAGCACCGTTTCTCCGCTGGCCTCTCCCCGTCCACGCTCAAAGTGTATATGGCTGCCATTGCAGCATTCTACACCCCTCTGAGTGATGGGCCCTTGGGGAGGCTTCCACTGGTCGTGCGCTTCCTCCGTGGAGCCAGGAGGATGAGACCCGTGACACGTTCCAGGGTTCCCACCTGGGACCTGGCAGTGGTTCTCGAAGCGCTGGCTGAGGCCCCCTTCGAACCCCTGGAGTCGGCTGAGGCCAAGCACCTGACCCTTAAGATGACCTTTCTCCTCGCTATCACCTCTCTGAGGAGGGTGGGGGATCTCCAGGCACTGTCGATTTCTCCCCGATGCCTGGAGTTTGCCCCGGGGAGGGTCAGGGCCATCCTGTACCCTTGTCCAGGTTATGTCCCTAAGGTTCCGGCCAGACTGGCAGGGTCCACGGTGCTGCAGGCGTTTCATCCCCCACCTCATGTGATGGCGGAGGACGGGAGACTGTCAGAGCACCGAGTATTTACACTCTAAACACACCATCAGCAACTGGATCGTTCAGACTATTTCCCTGGCCTATCAGGTCCGCGGTATTGCCTTCACCTATGGCCATAAGGGCGCACTGTACTCGAGGCATGGCGGCTTCTTGGGCCCTCCTCGCAAGGGCGTCACTCCAGGATTTGTGTGACGCGGCTGGCTGGGCCACCCCTCACACTTTCATCTGGTTTACAGTCTGGACCTTCCTTCTGCACCCGGCACCCGTGCGCTCTCCTCCTAGTCGTGCCGTCAGGTTCTGCACGCTGGGGGCAGGCGGTGGTTCGGCGCGGCCTAAGTGGGTATCTCGTTCCTATAGTGTTGTCACCGACGCAGTTCGAGTTCCCTCTGAAGGGGAACGTCTCGGGTTACGTATGTAACCCTTGTTCCCCGAGAAGGGGAACAAGACACTGCATCGGTCCGCCACACCTCACCCCGCCTGGAGTGCCTTGCTTCATAGAAAAGGGCTAATGTGTCCTGTGTTCCGGCGTGCTTATATACCCCTCAGGTTACGCCGTCAAACGCTACCGTTCTAGCAACACCAATAGGATTTGAGTAGTTTCATTCATAGTTCAGCCCTGCCACGCCCAGAGGCGTTCCCATAGTGTCGTCACTGACGCAGTTCGAGTTCCCTCGAAGGGGAATAGAGCATTTTTGTCAAGGTGGTAGCAATATGCTGCTGTAGGGAAAACATACAGTGGAAAATACATAAATGAGGAAACAAAAAATTTATTATTTATTTAATAAATAAAAATAGGGACACATATTAATACAAAATGCAATAAATACGTACATACCTAAACCGAGACGTTTCTTGTTGTAGCATTAACAGTTTCTCATTTAAACAAGATATGTTTCATGCTATAAAAACATATTTATTATTACCATATACCAAACTACTGCACATTAATAAGCAACGTAAGCAACATATCATTTTATCTTACTGAAAACCAAGAAATGTTCTCATTTTACATAAAAACGTATTTCGTAAAAACATGTCAGACTAACAACATATTTCGTAAAAACATGTCAGACTAACAACATATTTCGTAAAAACATGTCAGACTAACAACGTATTTTTTAAAAACATGTCATACTAACATTATGTTTAACTCTTTTAACCCTGATTGTACACTGCACTGTAACTTTTACTGTCCTGTTTTACCCTGTTTCAATGTGTATTTTTTCAATTTCCCTATGTTGCTTTTAAACTTTGTTTTATATTTCCCTGTTGCTTTTATGTTTTATGTAAAGCACTTTGAATTACCTTGTTGTTGAAATGTGCTATACAAATAAACTTGCCTTGCCTCCTTGAAAATATATACAAAAACAATGATAGAATGGTAAACAGAAGCAAATTATAAACTATATTCCATTGAGCAGTGCTGAGGATGAATTTGAGTTAGAGTTTAAAAGTCTCAGCCATGGGGAAACGCTGCTCTGCAGTCTGGCGGTGTAACATCAGAAACTTCTGTATCTCCTGCCAGAAGGCAGCAGGGTGAACAGGTTGGGGCTGTTTGGGTACTGTCTTTTAGTATCCTCTGGGCTCTGTGTAGGCAGGGCCGTGCAAAGACCTTTGGAAGGGCAGGTGCTCAAAGAATAAAAAGGGCACATGGAACACGGATTTAATTAAGGCTGTTCTCAAAATATCGAGACAGATATATATCGTTATGTATTCCTTGCTGGTATGTATCGATACATCAGCAACTGCTGTGGTGCAGTTTTGAAAAAGAAACACAAGGCATACCCAGCTCTTGCTTTTCCCAAACACTCAATGGTCTTGATATATTATTATCATGTTATAATTATGTTAAGGCACAAGGCTGTAATTAAGTTACTGTAATAAAATTCTACTTCAAGTGAAAAGTTTTTAGTCAAATTACATAAAAAGATCAGAACTTTCGATGAGAGTGAAACTTCTCTCTCTCAAACAGCAAGAACGAAGTGAACGGAGCACCTTTGATTATCTGTGTGTAGAAGTAAGGTTAGCTGGTGTCAGCCGGCAGCTAACGTTACTTCTAAAGGCGACACACGGCAATATACGCAACTACTGTGCATGCTCTCTTTGCGTCTTTCTTGTAAAATATAGCCTATCCAACAACCCACAACAAGCACATTGAGGCAAACCCCTCTTACCCGCGGAATCGAAGGTGTCCAGTAGGTGCTGCTGAACGGGAGGGCTCGTCACAGATGATGATGTAAATGTCTTTGTGATCTCCACATCATCAACACATTTGCTGATGTATGATGTCACTGATGATGTATATTGCTCAAGGTTGATGTGGTTCACCTGGGTGGCAGCCTCTGAACATATTCCAATCTGTGTCCAATCAAAACAGTCCTGTAGAGCTGCTGTAGAGAGTTCATACTTTGTTGTTGAATTGTTGGTTTGACCCTTTTAATCAGCTGGGTGTAAGTGGGCAGAAGAAGCAAAGAAATATGGTCTAATAGACCAAAATGGGGATCGGGGAGGGCTTTGTAGCTGCCAGGAATATTCAAGTAAACATAGTCCAGTGTACTTGTTCTTCTGGTGTGAACATGCTGGTGAACTCTAGGTTTGACAGTTCTGAGATCTGTGATCCTCTGCTGAGAGGACAGGCAGAGGGGGCTGGGAAAAACATGATCGTAAAAGATAATGTTTCAGACAGAGATATATTTTTGCTGTGGTCACTAACTCAAAGGTGTGGTCTATCACTATCAGGTGGTATTTTGTACAAATGTAGAACGACTTCCGTATAATTTCACTTTAAACATAAGTGGCACATTGTTACTTTCGACCCCGTCAGCTGGGTCAAAAGTAACACACAGGTGTGTCAAAAGTAACACACAGGTGGGTCAAATGTAACACAACAATACAAGCTAGCAGCAGCTTGGAGAGTGACCCAGCCCGATGGCCACTCTGTCTCTCTGTACATCAAACATAGCTTATATAGGATATGTTTAGGTATCTGTTAGGTACCATAGCAGGGTTTGAGTCTGCAAAATAAAAGGTCAAACCCATAGAAGGGTACAGTACTATTTTGAAGTAACAAAACAAGGGGTTAGAGGTCAAATTCTATAGAAGGGTTCAGTCCCTACATAACCATCAATCACTGCTCTCCCCGTAGAAGGTCACTGACCCTCTGTCCTGCTGCTACAGTGCTATTTTGAACTGTTATGAGTCAAATGCACAAGTATTGGATACTACAGTACAAAATGATTCTGTTTAATTATGGTTAATTGATTATTGATTGATTAAGTGTCAAACTATTGATTAAGGAAAATGCACAAAATTTGCAACCTTTTATCATACTCATCCAATTATTACCACTGTTCAGTCATTTGGTGAATAATTTGTCAATCCAAGGCTGGTATAGTTCACCCTTTAACATAACTCCAGCGATGCTCTCTCTGGTTGTAATTGTCAAGTCTTTTCAGGTGCTGGTTTTTTTTTTTATAATCAAAGTTAAACAAATAGTTGAATATAGGATTGTGCAAACTAAAAAAATAAATACATAAAAATAAATATACAAACTACTAGATGTGAAAACAGAAACAAAATGTGGGTTACACACATGTTTGCAATACTTCAGTTTATTGCAAATTCAGTTCAAATGTAGACCACATGAAAATGTATTAAGAGAAGATTTATTAGGAAAAAACAAAATAATATAAGTGCAAGAGGAAAATAAAAATTATAAAGAAAGTGATGAAAAGATTTACCGGATGTCAAATAGGTCTACTGTGTTTTTGTGACTCGCGTTTAAAGTAAAGCTTCTTTGCCGGAAGGGTAAGCGCACTGTTACTGAAGTGGTCTTTAAAGGGTTTGGTAGAATTTGTCTTCACACCCCCTCAATGAGAATTAATCTTTTCCCAAACAGTCGTGCTGCATAACATCTTTCATAAGAGCAGAATCGGTTGGGGCCTGTGTTTGCTTTCAGTTTAAGAACACCAATCTGCTGATCTGCAGATCAGATTTAGTTTGGAGCTATTTGAATGACGAAGAGATAGCATCAATAAAGAGATCTTTGAAGGAATAAATTTCCTTTCTGCCAAAACTGAATCAGAGAGAGGAGTAAATGAATGATTTGCAACCAAAGGAGGCAGAAGAGAGCCAGAATGCCACCCAAAAGGTTTTCTTCTTGAAGGCCAAATTTTAAGTGAGTGTGAGACTAATGAATTGTTTGTAGAATACAGCGTGTGGTGGGCAACCAGAAATCAGAGTTGAGCCCGACAGGCATCTGATCTTGGAGCCAAAAAATGAGTACCCGATGATTACACGCCCAATAGTAGAGTTTGAAATGTGGTAGTCCCATTGTCAATTTCAATTCAACACCTTTGACCTGGTTCTTTTCTTATTCGGGGGGGGGGGGTTCTTATTTCAAATAAGGCTAGAGATTATCTAGGTTCTTAAAGAAAGTGTTATGATAAAAATTAGGATACACTGAAAAACTTATGGGTGTTTTAATTTGATTTAATTTAATTTTAATTCCATTAACTCAGTCAGGTAGTGATATGGGGAGATATGACCACTGCAAATCTTGTTCTGTGCGTTCAAAAAGTTCCATCCATCCATCGTCAACCACTTATCCTGCATACAGGGTCGCGGGGGGCTGGAGCCAATCCCAGCTGGCATCGGGCGAAAGGCGGGTTATGCCCTGGACAGGTCGCCAGTCATTCAAAAAGTTTTGTAAAGTAAATCAGACAATGTTTTGGTGATGTTGTAGTGGGACAACGGTGTGGATTTGTACATTTTATATTAAATAAATTTGGAGCTACTCCAAATTCCTCTTTTCTTCTCCCAGAGAGGAGCAGGGGGGTTAAAGATCAACTTCAACAGACTGCTAAAGAGACCCCAACGGAAGGGGGGTGGAGAAGTTGCTTTCTCTAAGTGCTATTCCTGAGCAGCCTGATCATAAAACGGGCACCTTTTTGATTCCGAAGCTGATAACACGGTGACTGACTGTTAAACTGACAAAAGGGAAATTAACCAGAGATTACAAACAGCTTATCGAAAAGGCAGGAAATCCTAAACTGCACCCCCCCACCCACACACACACACACACACACACACACACACACACACATGTAACCATGGCAACTGACCTTGCTCTGTGTTTCATTACCCCATCAAAGGGATACCCCCTTTAACGCTTAAGTGTGACATAACCAAGGACAGCCGAACTTTAAATAAACAAAGACTGCAGTCTCCCAAAGCCTTACCTCTTCAAATCTTTTAGTTACTTGATAACGTTTGCCTCTATTTGAGTAGTTATTTTACCATGTTGTTGCTATCTGTTGTTGATATTAGTGCTGAAAAGAATCTAAATAAGTTACTTTTGCAGAGTTTTTATTTTCAGCAAGATTAAGGACACTCCATCTCACGTGTAACCAATGTTCACAATACTTTCTCACACAATTCCTTTATAAATGATGATAAAGAAATGTCATACTATACTCTATTAATTATCCAGCTTGAATTTAAGGCTGAATTCCCCAGTTCCTCAGGAAAGATTGTTTTGGGTTAATCTAAGCTTTCCTCATGTAACCTGAGCTCCCCCAAGTGGACGAAATAAGTATTACACACCATCGTCGGAAATGCCGTTAATGTATAAATGTCACCCACTTATCCTGACAATAATGTGACAATTGTTTTCCTGTTACCAAATGCTTAACTTAGAACGGTACAACTGTTTGACCATTGAGGTTTGTGGAAAATATTTGATTATAAATAGTTTTCTTTTCTTTTAGACATTAAAGCTTAGAAAGGCAGTCCCTCGGGAAACCTGAAACGCCCCCTGGGGGAACCACGCCCCAGACAACAAAAGAGAGACACGCGACGTTGTTCGCTCTCTCTGCTCTGCTCTTCCCCTCGTGCTCTGGTCTTCCGCTCCGCTCTCTGGACGCTTCGGCACGCGTCCGGCGTGCCTCTCCAGGCAACACCCTAAGAGTTCGACCAGCGCAACGAGGCCTTTGTTCGCTTGAAGCTACACACGCGAATTGCCGCGACATCGATCTGCCCCTCAGTTTGTTTTATTTTCTTTCTTTCTTTTGTTTTGTTAAAGTTATCAGTCCGTTAAGTTACACTGGACTAATTCAGGAACGACCAAGTTCCCTTTTAAGCTTGTTTGTCGAGCCAACTTCTCCGAGGTCAGACCAAGCCACGTGGTCTCGCAAGCGGCAACGAAGGAAACCTGAAAACAGCCGAATTGCCAGACACGGAGAACCCCGGAGAATCCCTAGCAAAAAGCCAGGATCGGGCAGCTAGCATGGGACCCGTGTAACAGGCCAAAGCAGGCCGTTGACAAGCCGTAAGACCTAACAAACATTCTGTGGTCAGGGATGTCCCATAATGTTAATATTTTCTTTTAACTCCTAAACTCATAGCTTACTTTCACTAGTTCTCTTCTGCCGTATGAGTCAAATGCTTCCCACAATCGAACCTCCATTTCTCATTGTTTAGCCATTGTTTATTTTACCTGTATTTAACCACCCTTTTATATCGCATTAGTTAGTTAATAAATTCACTGTAATCAAGAACTGTGTGTGTTGACTATCTCTACGTCCCTGCCAAGAGAATTGACCCTTTTAGATATGAGACTGACTGATTGATTTAAGATAATTTAGCGATTATTAACTAACTGATCACTAGTAATAATTGTATAATTATTAAAAGCTACCTAGAGGTCCGAAGACTCTAGGATAATAACAACTGCGGTGGTGCCCTTTTTAACGAGAGCTTATAATGAATATTAAAATTCATAATTGGGTATTAATTCTCATAAATGTATTAAAATTCATAGCTAAGTTTTAGCCATGCTACAATGGTGACCCTCCAAAATTAACTTTAATACTTGAAACTTGAAACCCGCGAGAGCTAAATGTTCATTTTTGGGCTTTAATGAAAATTAAAATACTTTTAGAGATGTTGGCCTTATACCCTGATACCTTGCCAAAACTGTCTAACATTGACATTATATTGGGAATTGATGTTGAAGGATTTGCAGTAATAAATCATCAGCGTATAATGAAACTTTGTGCTCCTCCCTAATGATACAATTCTATGACCTTTTATTGTCGTTCCAGTTTCCAGTCGGGGACACTAGCAGGCACAAGGGCAGATGCTGAACAGTTTCCTTTATTACATTAAAAATTCAACAAGACTTGAACAGTTTAAAGGACAAAAAAAACATGCCAGAAAGATCCCTGCTTAAACTACTGAAATCATTATGTCATGCAATCATCAGATGTTAAATAACAATAACAGTGTTCAATTTAGCTTATTTGAAAGTTACATTTTAAAACTTTTCATCAAACAATTTCAAACAAAACATATTTTAATTGATTCATTTTTTTAAAGTACAATTCAGAAAGCTAATAATAGTAAATAGTAACAGTAATAAATGAGTACAGTGTGAGCATTAGTTTGATGGTACAAAGGTTTGGAGAATTCATTTATAACAGTAACATCACAGATAACATTCAGAATTTTGTGCAAATTCCACAATACAGCAGTTTCCAGTATTGTCTAATTATATTATATAAAATATGTAACATTGCATATTAGATCAATCTAACTGTCCAAATGTTTCAATAAATACTGTACACAGTAAACAACTCATAGTTCAACCAAGTCAAGTTTTTTTCAACATGTGAGTAGTGGCCTCCTGGCAATGCAATTTTGTACTGCAAATCATTACATTCATGTTTAACTGACATTAAAATTGTGAAATCCTGTACCCTGTTACATCTAATCAATAAATAAGCCAATCCAAAAGAAAAAGAAAAAATGTGAGCAAAAAGGTTGAGAACCCCTTTAGATATTTATGTACAACAGTGTTACATAAGCAGGAAGTCATAGCACAATAATGAGTGAGTAATAATGAAATTCTGCATGGGTGTAATATCATGCAAGTATAAAACAAATAGTCAAAGCAGATACAGAAGATTCCTGTTGTGAGACAGACTTGTCATACTGTAACACACCAGGCCATCACTTTTCAACATGTTAAAATGTATTATTATGGTGTAATCAAGTAATGTGCTGTGTCACACATTTATATGTGTGCTACATAGCCTTACGTGGTTGAATGATGAATGATAAAATACAGCAATTGGTGATTGACAGCATGTCAGTTACACGTTCCATGACATTCACACAGGATACCTGATGCCTGTTAAGGACTTACAGTATGTTAAGTTTGTGCCACAGTGACAGCATCAATATACTAGAAGGTCTCCTTATTAGACAATACACATTGTACATGAATTTTATAGATATTTTATAAAATTCATGTACATGATTGTACATCTTTGCAGCTTTTCTCTCCAAAGGGAAACCCGATTTTGAATATTCAAGATGGTGATTTGAAATCAATGGCAGGCATATCATTAACTTTTTCATTCCTGGAAATGGTGAGTTAATAAGTTTGTAGTTCACTGATGTTTATTTTCAGATTGGACGAACATTTTTACCATGCGTTGGGAGTTTTAAAGTTAGGTTGTTTCTGCAGCCAATGCACAAACTGTAGCTAGGTTAGCTATAACTAGATAACAACACACATGGACAGTCTGTGTTATCTGTCTATTTTGTTTTGGTTTAAATCTTTGTATTGATTTAGTATACATCTGTGCCACCACTAATATTCAGTTTGCATGTGGCCTGACCACTATTTGATGCTCATACTAGTTATGGTGAAAACCACATGCCTACAATGACAACAGAGTGGTGGGTAATTGATCAGATTGTACAGCTGACAATGTGTTCAGAGATGAGGACCTCTAACAAAGCATTACATCAATGAAAATCTGGAAGTTAATCACTATGTTAGTATACAATTTGACATTATACTTGTAAATTAAAGCATATTTTTTCTGATAAAAGGCACATGATTTAAAGCAATGAATGTTTGTATTTTTGATCCCTGAAACATTTTTTATTTTCTAAAATCAGTATTGCAAGTCTGCTTATTTACAAACTGGACAATTAAATACAAATTATCAATTTGCCTTACAAAATTTTGTGTATCAAATCTTTGCTGCAAATTGAAATGTGATTGATAAAAAATACCATGTTTTTCAGACTAAAATTGTACTTATTTTAATGCAACAAATAACTGACTGTGGAAACACTAAATACTACAATTAACAGATTATCTGGGCAATGCTGTTGGTATCTTTCTTTCTAAACCATTTCCCCACGTTTTTAAAAAACACGTTTTTGTAAACTCTACAAAATTCAGATTTAATAACAAAAAATAAATTACAAACTGCAAAATCTAAGACCATCCCATGCCCTCCAACCCTTCCACCATGCTAGAAAAGTCAATCACATTCAAATGATTACAAATACAATTGTAATATTACAAAGAACGTATGAAATGCTTTTTTTTCATATTGTAAAATAGTGCTCTACTCATTTCTGTTCACACAAAAACTATTCTAGCAAACATCATGCCTAGCTACAAAAAACCTGAAGGTTTTATATACATGTTGGATCTTCCTGCAATTTGAAAGGATTGCTAAAGCTGCTGATCTGTGGTTTGCGGCCTTTGGTTGGATATGTAGAGCTATTTGGTTACAGCTTGAGAACCATAATCCAACAAACACTATTGCTCTTCTTAGCAATAATAATGTTTTAAGATTTAATGTTATTAATGTTGTTAATTAAACATTAAAGGTTCAGTGTGTAAGATTTAGTGGCATCTAGTGGTGAGGGTTGTGAATTGCAACGAAAGAGCGTAATGATCTGCAATGCTGTATTTGGAGTTGAACTGAGCTTTTACTTTGAAATATTCTGAACGACATTAAACACCGAAACAAAAACAGTGAAGCACATGCCGTGATCTGAAAAACATTTGCTGCAGAATCCATTTGTTGAAGAGAGAAAAAAAAAATGTCCCCAGGTGGAATCAAACACTCAACCCTTGAAGGATCCTGCACCTTACCAACTGAGCTAACCAAACAACATGACAATGCAAGTCAATATTATGGCTTATATTCTCATTGACCATCTAATGGTTGAAAATATTGCTCAGATGCAAAACCAATTTGCTGACCCCTGCAGTATATTACTACTTTGTCTTTTAATGTACTTAATCAACATAGTGATGAGCATCTACACTGCCTGAAGTTCTACCAGAAGTAGAACAAGAAGAACTCTGTAGCGCTATTTGTCCATTTTCAGCTACTGTAGAAACATGACGATGCAACTTGGTGACGTCCATGGAAGGGGGGACCCGTGGTTATGTAGATATAAATGGCTCATTCTAAGGTAATAAAAACATAATAGTTTATTATGCAAGGTCTTTACACACCACTGAAAACATAATTACCGGTATAGCTCTTATATTGCAGTTCTATCGATAGATCCTCAGAAATATTACACACGGAACCTTTATGAAAAAAAACATGATTTATTGCTCAGGTCTCCATTTAGGCTATTAAAGCCACCACATCAGCCTTAGCCTCCTACATCTCTTGTCATGAGCAGAGCAATCTGCTACACAATGACAGCGATCACTGGATGGTGGCATTAATTAGGGAGATAATGCGAGCAGAATAAAGAGAAAGAGGAGGCAGGGAGATAGGACTGAGTGTTGTCACTTAAAACTTAAGAGTTTGCAAGGTGTAGCACAGTCGTTGGGGAAAATGGGAGAGAATGACAAGTGGAGATAGCAATTGCCAAACAGTGCATAATGGTTCTAAATGCATCCAGCTGGAATTACTGCTATTTAATTTCACTTGTTTGTATTCTAAAGCATTTGAGTGTTTCAGTGTTCAGTGCTCACCTACTCTTAAAGATCGTTATGAATGCTACGCAGGACTGGGTTTCTGGGTAGCCAAGTATTACGGCAACATTTGGCTGATTCAGATTAAGATTAGAAGAGTCTTTTTTGTCTCAAATAAATACTTTAAAAAAAATTTATAACAGATGTTTAACATTTTTGTCTATTTGTCATTCTTTTTCTTTAACATCATCCCCCATTGTCTCCCATATTTAGTTGTTGACCTTTGTCACTGCCACCCCTCTACCTCCCTTTCTTGACCTGCTGCAGGTATACTATAGAGTAAGTACCATGTGCCCCCTACAAAGGACAAGGAGTCACGACTTGCTTCATTTCACCTGATAGCAACAAGAATAGGTGGTTGTTGTTTGGGGCTCCAGGCCAAGCCAGAAGCATTGAACTCAGGCCCCTGCAGTGCGTCCTGCTATGACACCCTCGTTACAGTGATCCATAAACACACCTAAAACAGTTATTTGAAGTATTATACTTTTAGATGCTGTTCGTTGACTACACTGCAGGATGAAATGATAAAGTTACATTTTTATTACTTAAAGCATTTGTTTCCTTGATGGCTGGGAAACTGAAATTCTCTTTTTTAAATGTAACGTATTGTTCTTTTACAAAAGCAATGAGCCATAGGATGACATGTCTTACCGTGATTTTAGAACTGCCAAAGGGTGTTGTTGGTTAGGCTGACACTAGAATGGCTAATTACTTAACACAGCCCTTATGGATAAACAGGTATTTTATATTTTTTATTTTTAATCTGGGTCTTGGTCTCATAAAATTGGCCATTCTGATGTAAACTTTGTACTTCCTTCTTTAGTTGTAGAGATTCAGGAAACATGACTTGAGTAAAAGAACATACTGTGTATCGGGGGGGCTGAACTACGGGAGCCTCCTAAAGGATTCTAAAAAAAGTTAGATTTTAAATAAATCATTTAAAACAATTGTATTTCAGTCCAAATGAATCACAGAAAGTGGCCCCCCGGATGAGCAATTGTAGGATAAGGATCTAAGGGCAATTTGCTGGCTACTCAAGCTAGCTGCTTGGTTAGCATTAGGTTCAGCTGGACCAAAGAGAGTTTTATTTGGAACGTTTTTTGGAGCTGCTTGCCCAGATATACCTTGTTTTGCCGGAATTGTCTTTCCTGTATCTCTACAATGTTGGTGGTAGGTGCAAAGTTTGCACGACCCATTAGTCAGAATGCCCACAGTTACGAGAATAAGACCAAGTTATAAAATACTGTTTTATAAAACAGTACGGGCAAACAAAACTATAAAAACAGATACTGTCACAAAGTGACACTGACCAAACCTGGACATGCCCAAGTTTTTTTTTCTTTTCGGTGTATCCCTGAACCACATGTAAACACTTTCTTTCTCTAACACGGTTACACCTGTGGAGACAAAACTCAAATAGCTTTACATTTTCCTTAGTATCACACATTTCAATTGAATTTTTCTTCCTCACTAAATTGATGTTTTAGTTTTCTCAAAACCTCCTATGCTGTGATTGGTCCAGGAACAGATGGAAAAAAGTTTTCTAAACAACAGATTAAGTGCCAGCTAAAGGGGAAAGTAATTATCTAAAAATGACTATATGCTTTTTACTTTACGGGTCTGCTTTCATAGGAAGACTGTACAGTGCAATTTAAATGACCCCATTGTGTCAATACTATTTGCATATATGAGAGCTACATTCATCAATCAGAAAACAGACTTATTACAACCTTTGCTGGGAAGATCATTACAGAGAAAGTCTTCTCACGATATTCTGGACAACATATTATTGCAATTGATTCAATATTGGTTATTGATCAAGCGTGGAATAATGGAAATAAATAAATAAATAAATGCATCGCTCAATGAATTAAAAAATAAAACACTTTGTAGTGTAGTTCTGTGGAGCAGTGTCAATGTAGGAATTACTTCTTATTCTCAGCTTTTGATTGAATTTGGAAGAGGGCAGTCAGACGGTCAGTTGTGTTTTAATATTTGCAGTGTGTTTAAACTTTATTGACTTGATCAGTGGCAGTTTTTGCTCTCGAGTGCATCCAAGCTCACTGGTGCGGCTGTGTCAGCCAAGATCATATTGTGTCATTCGGGTAATTTTCAAACAAGTCCAAGCCAAAACACACGAGCCTCTCAGCCGACCGGATGGCCCTAAGGATGAGAGACAGAGACTGATTCGTGGTGCTGTGGCACAATACTTCCTTATCTGCAGAGTTGTGTCTGACTGATTTGCTGGTGACGTTGCAGTGCAGGACAGCTTCCTGTGAGAACCTGAGAATGGAAAACTGAGGAGTCTTCCCTGGAAGGCTGTATAACAGGTTCCTATGGAGACAGAGAGGAGAACATTAATTAGTTCTTACTAGCGGAATATGACTTGAGAACTATGGCATTTCTGTCTGTTAAGCTGAGCTTGGTTTACAATAGTCTGTCGAGCTGATGATATCAGATAGCAATAAGTCAATATCGTCCATCGACATAAGGATGTCTGCCCTTGATACAGCTTGTAGATGTCACGAGGCCCCGGCTGTGAGCTTGCTCTGGGAGCTGGGGGCGTGTCTGCTGCGGGCTCTGCACTCACCTGAAACCCATCCGCAATCAGAACACCTGCTCTGTGTCCCACAATCAGCCACTGCCTAAATAGGAGGCTCAGACATCCAGTCCTCGCCGGATCATTGAATCTCCACATGTATGTCGTGTCAGCCCCAGCCAATCTTAGAATCAGTCTTGCATTGTGGTTATTGTCTGTTCCTGTCTAACCGTTGTTTCTCTCTGTCCCAGAAGACCTCCGCCGTCTCAGCAGACTACAAGCCAGTAAGCTCTCGGTGCCGTCCGCAGCCAGGACGCTTCCCGCTCCCGGATTTCCCTTCTACCCCGAACCTGGGAGGGAGCCTCTGTCCTGAACCTCCGTCCTCCCGCGTACTCTCCCCTGAATAAACTGTCTAAACTCTGATCTGCGTTTGGGTCGTCTCTGCCTGAAAACTCTGCCAGTAGAAGTCAAATTGTTTTATTCTTATGCCATGCATGTCATGTTTTGCGTAAATCAATTGTATTTAAAGGATGACTTAAAATGCTGTTTTAACTTGAGCAAATCCCCATCACATATAAAAAAATGCATTTAAATCCACAGCACCCTCTGGTCTGACCATTTTTTTTGTATTACAACCCCAAACGACAGTTATGTATGTAATCCTTGTTCTATGAATTCTGGATGACTACCACAGATACTGGATTTCCACCACATGTGGCACTCAGAGCTCTCCACTAAGAATTGAACGTTGCACGTTCTCGCGACCTTGTGTAATGTTCCCTAAGTTCTCTAAAGGTGATGAAGATCCCGAACCTTTACAGAACATCGGGGACCTTCTTAAAATGTCCTCTTTTGGTTGTGAAAGTGCTAAAGTTTAACATTCCCTAAGAGATTTTAGGGGGACATTCCATATTGGTTATTTTATGGTCACCTAGCAACTTTACAAAGAGGACGTTTGGGACATAAGCAGAACTTTCCCATATGGTTCCTTGTTAGTCACACGATGTCTGTCTGCTTTGTGTTTTTACCTTCTGAGTCCTTGGTTCTGTTGTTTATTTTTATTGTGGTGTGTGTGTTCGGTGTTTTTGATCCTTTTTTCTGTCTGTTCCCTCTGTCTGGTTTTGTATTGGTGTGTTTTGGGTTTGGTTGCGAAGTTGTCTGTCTGCGTGACTGATGTCACCTGCTTGTGTATGTGTGTCTGCCAGTTTGCCCCATGGTTTCACCTGTTCTGCTCCCGCCCTTCTCGTTCGCCTGTGTTTAAATGTTTGTTATTTCAGTTCCGTCCTTGCTGGTCCATTGTCCATCATGCTGTGAACATCTGCTTGTCTGCCTGTTTTGTTCCGCCCTTTTGGATTACTTTTTATTGATGAACTTTGTATTTTTGCTGTGGTCTGGATTATCTTCATTTAGTGGATCTGGGACATGTACCACAAAGCAAGTTCAACACACCCAGGATATCTTTTTATTATCTCGCTTCACCAACCCTCAACTGGGATCGGGATAAGCGGTGACACGAAGCTCGTTATCAACTCGGTAAGTCAACCCAGGTTTCCCAATCCAAACATGAGCGTGTTCAAATGAAAGAGGCGGAGTTTGCAGCAGGTGATCAATCACAAACATGAAGAAGTCTACTGGCAGCAGAGCATCATCAGTATACAAACGAAGAGCAAACTGTAGTATTGGACAAATAGACAAAGTCTTAATAACACGGCTGCAGCTGACACATGCAGGAGGACAGAAAGTTGCATACAGTGTGAATGCCTAAATGAACAGGCATAGTCTATAATAATGTGTTGATTTTATGTATTCTTATGGTGTCTATGAAAATATTAGCCTTATTCTTTTATCTTGGCTGTGTGTTGGCATCTCCACATTAAAAGCCTGGGCAACCTGAATAAGTTCCACCTCACTTTTAAGAACTTCTCGTCACTCCAAAAATTAGATTAATTTATTTAACGCAGTCAGTGTTCAAAACGTTCTAAATTAAGTTCATAAAGCAACAAAACAAAAACTCCATTCATGCCAAAAATGTGCTCAAATAGTGGTCGAAAGACTGAATCTCAACATTTTGGCAACTGAAAACTACCCCACCTGGGCCCCCATCGCAAATCAATCAATCTCTGTAGGAGGATATTGATATTCAAAAGTTTCTCAGAATCACCGCAGCATAACTATAATTAAAAAACAGCCTATAAACCAGTCTGTGGGATTTCATACAGATGGTGATGTCATTTCCCAAAAGAGCTGATTGGTCAGGAAGTGGCGTTTTTAGTTGATTTTCTGTCTGGAACATGACCTACTCCGGAGCAGGTTAACTGTTGAACATAAGTTACCATGGCAATCTACCCTCGTAAGAATTGAACCACCGTTGTGGTACTGAAAACCCAGGGTTAACCCCGGAGTTATCTGGATAAGCTAAAATCCTGCTTCGTGTACAGGCCCCAGGTTACTTTCAACATTCTTTGGGGATGTTTTCAACAGTATAAACAGAAATGCTATATTTAATTACATTGTCAATCAAGTCAGATTTTGCTATCATCTTCTACAACATTCAACATAATGTTCAATAAAATTATTTCTAAGAACTGAAATGGAATGTTTTATGGTATAAACATGTTTTGATAGTATTTCAAAAAAAAAATTTTTAGGTCCCCTAAAGGTACTGAAAATGCTCCTGTAATGTTACTAAAGGTTCTGGAAATGTAAGGGAAGGACCCATATAGGACCAAAAAAAGAACATTCTAGGTTGGTTCCCTAAAGGTTCTACAAAAGTCCCTTTAATGATTTCGCAAGTGCGACCTAGGATCTGAAAAGTGAGGATCTGGTGACTACTGGGTGTAGAGGGGGAACATACACTGGCAGTGCCTGACGTTCCAGTAAGAAGTCAGGGCAGTCCAGGTGTTAATGGTCAGGCCAAGCCCATATCGGTCCAGCGACCTTCTCAGGGGTGTCCCACCATTCTGTCACTAAGTGATGTGGTGGTCGGGCTTTGGCTGGCCTGTGGCCGACCGGGTTGGCGTGGTGGACTTTGGCTTGTCATGGCTAGGGCGGACAGTCATCGGATTCCACCCACTGTACCCATAGAGTCCAGTAGAGGGCGGAGCCTGTGTGAGATAGAACGAAGGTTATGATATGGTAACCCTAGTTCTATAAGCACAGGCGGAGCCCTCTACCGATGAGCCCTGGCGCTCTGACGCCGTCTGCTGAAGAGGCAGTCGGATGCTGAGGCTGTAGGGACACTGCTATTTATACGTCTACTGCTATTTATGCACGTATCGGTAGCGACGTCCTATTGGTCGGCTACGTGCATGATAAAATTTCAGTAGGCAAGTGTGTGCGTGTGATTGGAGGAAGTAGTACCCATAGAGTCCATTAGAGGGCTCTGCCTGTGCTTATAGAACTAGGGTTACCATATCGTAACCTTCGTTATTTATGTTTGTGGTCTAGAACAGTTATTCATAAAGGTATTCAATGACCGTGCCGTGACCCGATACAGTATGCAATGTCTCAATCCTGATTCAAATGCTTGAAAAGATGCTGAATGTTAGCATTTTGGATTTTGGCAGCAAAAAGTTTTGTGTCAGCTGGCATGCAGCCAACATATCTTTTACTGGCAAACTGAGGCTAAACTGCTTTGAGTTGATTTGGTTTGACATTCTTAGACTCAAGGGAAGACAATCACAACAGAAACAAGGACATGTTATTTTTTTTGCTATTTGGACCTCTGCTTAAATAGTTAACGAGTCACAAACTGCTGTACCATATGAATTATTGTCCTTGAAAGACCCCACTATCTCTTGTTCTTTGTTTTCCTTTCACACTGTAGAACCCACCAGCATGCACACACATACAGCAACGCACATGCATCAACACAGACAAGCCTTTGGGGATAGCAGTGTAGTCATTTGTAGGTCAGAATGGTAGAGACTTCAGAGTGTTGCTCTCCTCAGGGCTGAAGTACATTGATTTCTCTTAAAGTGGCTGAACGGACAGTCATTGAGAGTAAATGGAGTGATTCTTCATCTGTTAAGACACAGGTCGTGAGCTGTAGGGTGTGAAGCAATACTGACCTTCAGCACACAATTTAGACTCAAAGTCAGAGGCATGTGAAGATTCTGCTCTACCACACGACACCATTAAATGAAACCAGTAAGGGTAGTCCTGTGAGCTACGGAGGCTTTATTATTTATCTACTGGAATAAACTGTAACCTTTGGTTGACAAAAGTGAAAGTGGACATTATTAATGAAATAAAGCAATAGAAAAAGTGGATTGTTAAATGCAAGCAGCTGTAAATATTCACCACAAGGTTCCGCAAAACCCTAGATTCTGTTTAATGATCAAGTTGTCTACAACATCTATGCATGGCAAATTTGGATATGGTTAAGCCTAGGGAGAATTGTTAAGGTATAGTTTGGGTTAGGTCACTGAAACACAGATTTCTTTTGCTACTTTAGGCAACACAACATTGAGTTGTGAAGTTGTTAATGTTACAACAGTTGCCAATGTATGCATCCATCCGTTTAGCTCTATTCTGTCTCCACCAAGCGGAGATTGAGTTACAAAAGTAAAGTTGTGAGCTGTAAAACCAAAACAATGAGCTGAAAGACACTCAAACATTTCCAGCGATGCCTTTTGAATTACATATAGTCATGTGACCCATTGTTAGGATAAAAATATTTATTACTGCAGCTTTAAGGGCTAGGCATGAAAGCCTAAGATGCTACAAACTCATCCGCCGCCCAGACCACCACACCCTAACGTTCTGCCTCTCTCCATAAAGGGCACAGTTCCTCACCGTAGAAGCACTTGATGGAAATCGTGACATGCCAAATCATCCAATATGGATGCAATAGCTTTTGGATCCTGGGATGAGAAAAAAAAAACTGCATGTCACAATCTGCACCACATTGTCAGCTTTGGAACTTATGTGATACTGGATATTGCATTCATATTTGGGAACATTCCAACTATAGAGTCAGCAAAATCATTTGATTTCTAAAGAAGGAAAGAAACCGACAAGCATAGAATGAATGCCTTGATTTAATGAGCTTGCCCGTAGGAAGTGGAGTTTTTGTGTTATCAGTCAGGATTGTGTTCACTTCCTGTAAAAAGCTGTAACCCCATGTGCCAAACAACAGATAAATCTTGAGTATGGTTTTATGCTTTTGTTGGGGGAACAAGTCTATATAGAAAGCAACAATTTGCCCACTGCTCATTGGCAGGTGAGATACAAAGCGTGGTGTTTTCTACATTGAGACCATCATCCATCCCTTGTCTGTACCAGCTTATCCCGTTGATGGCCCCAGGCTGGGATTATCAGAGCACACATTGGGCAAGAGGAAGGATCCATCCTGGACATGTACGCAGTTTACATAGGGCTGGCATAAGCCCTATGTAAAGTGGGGCTGTAACGGAATCTGTAACATTGCTGGCTTCATTTATCTGTTTCAAACATAGCTATGTGATACATAAATGTATCTATTCTAACACAACAGGACTGTTACAGATAGAGCTGCAATGCTTTATCTGCCTGCTGGTACAGTGGATAGAAAAAGGCCACACACCCCTGTTAAAATGCCAGGTTCTTATGATGTAAAATTATGAGACAAAGATAAATCATGTCATCACTTTTTCCACCTTTAATGTGACCTATAATGTGAACAATTCAATTGAAAAACAAATTGAAATCTTTGAGGGGGAAAAATGAAAACCCCTCAAATAACCTGGTTGCATAAGTGTGCACACCCTTAGACTAATACTTTGTTGAAGCACCTTTTGATTTTATTACAGCAGTCAGTCTTTTCGGGTAGGAGTCTGTTAGCATGGCACATCTTGACGTGGCAATATTTGCCCACTCTTCTTTGCGAAAGCGCTCCAAATCTGTCAGATTGCGAGGACATTGCCGGTGCACAGCCCTCTTCAGATTCAATTCAATTCAATTTTATTTATATAGTGCCAAATCACAACAACAGTTATCTCACAGCGCTTTTCATAAAAGAGCAGGTCTAGACCATACTCTATGATGTTATTTACAGAAGCCCAACAAAAAAAGATAACCCCACAGATGTTCAATTGGATTCAGGTCTGGGCTCTGGCTGGGCCATTCCAAAACATTAATCTTCTTCTGGGGAAGTCATGTTGTTGTGGATTTGGATGTGTACTTCGTTGTCGTTGTCGGGCTGAAAGGTGAACTTCCTCTTCATCTTCAGCTTTCTAACCGACGCCTAAAGGTTTTGTGCCAAAACTGCCTGGTATTTGGAGCTGTTCGTAATTCCCTCCACCCTGACTAAGGCCCCGGTTCCAGCTGAAGAATAACAGCATGATGCTGCCACCACCATGCTTCACTGTGGGTGTGCTGTTCCTTGGGTGATGTGCAGTGTTGTTTTTGCATCAAACATACCTTTTGGAATTATGGCCTAAAAGTTCTACCTTGGTTTCATCAGACCATAACTAATAATTTTCCCACATGCTTTTGGGGGACTTGATGTTTGTAAGAAAAGGCTTCCGTCTTGCCACCCTACCCCATAGCCCATTCATATGAAGAATACGGGAGATAGTTGTCACATGTACCACAGAGCCAGTACTTGCCAGAAATCCTACTAGAACAGCTGAATTTTATTTGTGATTAATCAGAGTAAATGATGGCAGGTGTGTAATGACTTCTAGTTAACCTGAGTTTAAATGTGATTGGTTAATTGTGAACACAGCTACATCCCAAGTTATAAGAGGGTGTGCACACTTATGCAACCAGGTTATTGTAAGGTTTTTATTTTTCATTTTTCCCCCTCAAAGATTTCAATTTGTTTTTCTATTGAATTGTTCACATTATATGTCACATTAAAGGTGGAAAAAGTTCTGACATGATTTATCTTTGTCTCATTATTTTACATCATAAGAACCTGGCATTTTAACAGGGGTGTGTAGACTTTTTCTATCCACTGTAGATGAGAGAGTGGTTACACTGCTGGAGAACAGTGGTGATCAAATTACTACCCAGATGTATTTTATGTTGTTAGTACAAGGCAAACAGCCTGATGCATTCCCAAACAAAATAAGCAAGACAGAGTATTGTGCCATGGGCCCTAAGAACTCTCTATTCTGATTGGCTGGTAGGTGTGGTTTAAATTTAAGTAACATGACAGTATAAATGAACACCTATAAAACAAGTATTTGTTCTTAGTTATTAGGGGCAGTATTAAACTGTAAAGACAACAGTAGTGAGGCTCATCGAGGTTCAGCTAAAGCGCTTAGAGCTATGTGTTACCAATAAAATCAAATAGATATATAGCCGTCATCTACAGTGAAGCTGGTCAAAGCCGCTCAGAAGAGAAAGAGGTTTGGAGAAGTCATACTTAAAAGTGTCAGAGGGAAAGAGAGCTAATGTTTGTTTGTTTTTTAGTAGCTTTCAATGTTCTCCAAGAACAATCTTCTGGAAGACACATAAAGCAAACTAATAGTAATACCACTATAACTGATATTTGTAATTTCATTACATCTGGTATTTTGTTGGAAAGTGGCCATAGTAAGTAATATGTTCCATTATTGTAATGGAGGATGTAGAAGCTAGTGGAGGTGTTTTGCCTCCACTTTGCAAACCATGGAATGCACAACTGTTCAGGTATGATCTCTTACAAACTAAAAACGGACATATTAAAAGTTATTGGAAACTGCAATGATGAAAACAAACAAAGTGCGTCAGAGCCAACGTAATCTTGTCTATACATGTCCCCTAAACAACAGACTGTCATCCAGTTATGAAAGAAGTCCTTTTGAAGCACCTCAGAGTGTACACAAAGACATCTGCTATCGATCGGTGTGGCCCTCGGCAGCCTGACATCCACTTTAATGGAGGCCGTCTCCTGCTCTGTAACACAACAAATTGGGTTTAAACTATATCTACTGGTCCCAGGTGTCACTCATGAAGGAGCGGCAGCATCCATCCAACGCAGACAGCTGCATGGTGTGTCGGTGCGTACCTCTGTGAGAACCATTTTAAGGTTTAGTTTCAAAGATTTCGGCTTATCCTTCCTTTTGCAACAGGAAATTTAAAGATTAGGAATGGGGTTTAGGAGGTTAGGATAAAAAATCCCTTACTTGTCTGTGTTTTAAGGGGACCTTTTTCTTATTTTCTGATATATAAGTAATGTTACAATGTCGGATGTTCATACTAAACATGGACAGTTTCAAATAATGAGGTAAATATATGTAAAAGTAATCCCTGAAAGCAAAAAGCTCAGGCTGAACATTTTCGTTTTGGATGCTATGTTTTTCTATGTAACCTCTCTTTGCACATGTGAAAGCTGGCGTGTTGGTTTTGGAAGTCACACTTCATATCTAGTATGCTGACTTCCGAAACCAAGATCGCCCCCAGATTGAATATGGAATTTCCCAGTGCAGTCGGCAGCTGGACTGGATATGGATTTTGGGAGACTAGAAACAGAACCTCTGTGGAGCAAGGCAGATGTTACATATTGATTTTGGGAGTTTGCATATCAGTTTTGGAAGTCAGCATATTGATTTTGGAAGTCACATTCCCCGGTTTTGCATGTATTGCCCTAGATAAAGTCTTCTTGAGCCAAACACTTAACCTGTATAAATGTAACAGGAATAAAAAAAAAAAGAGTGGCTGGACTTCATTAATGTTTCCCCACTACCATTGTTGATGCAGCTGAGACAACTGGACAAGTTGCCATGCCCATAATTCAACACCTTTCTCCTAATGCTCATATATCAAGCAAGGTACTAAGCAAGTGTAATAACAAAGTTTGTAATGTGATGTAATAATGTAAATTATTTGGCTTGAGCATTCCTCCAACCTAAGATATTATCGTTAATGTCCAACAAGAGGGAGCGTTTGATTTGTCGAATGTAAAGTGGATTTACAACATTACAAGGATATCACATTTGTTAAATATAATATAAGTATACTATGAGAGACCTTTCAAGTGTATCCTTAGTTTTAGGCATCAAAGCAATACAAGGAATGCTTTGCATGAGGGGGTGAGCCATGTTTAAGTCTTTCCAAAGGAAGCCAGAAGGCAAAAAAGACGGACTGCGCTGGATTTGGTGTAAGGTCAGATTGGTCTGCCTTCAGTGACCTGTGACCTAACACATGTTCTAAATATATTCTTCTACATAACATACAGTGTAATTTACACTGTAATATTCTGTAGTGTAGTATATCCATTCCAAAGTTGAGCAAGAATGGAGTTGTTTAGCTCTACAGTAGTTTAACTGTGGAAAAAAAGTTCAAACCCCTCAGGGCACACAGCAGGACCACCCGCTGGCCCTGTTGGTGACCGAGAATACTTATTATGCTGAATCTTATTCCGGTGTCAGCAGCATGTGCATCTTTGAATTGAAAAATTAACAGCTAGACCACAAACGCCTTACAAAACCTTATAGCAGTCAGACGCACAGGGTCAGTGTGCAATTTAATAAGATAAACCTTTGTTGATACCTAAAGGGAAAATTCTGGTCAATGAGAGGTTACCGTCTGGTGCTCACGACCACGAAATTTCATATCATAGGCATCACTATGACTTTGCGGTACTGCACTGCTGTACACCAAAAATAGCACAATTATGTTTTTTTGTTGCTTAAAAGTGTGCCTTGATTTTGTTTCTTAAAATAATATATATTAACCGTCAAGGTAAACATTTTAAAGACTGTTCGGTGCTCTTGGACTAATTGTGTCAGTCCTGTGGGGGAGTGGTAACTTCCTTTATAAATGAGTGCTATTAAGCCTTAATGCTTTCCGAGCATGATGGAGCAACTAATTTTAGCTTGGATGCTAATGGCAGTCTAGGACAATTAACATGTCTATTACTGCCATAAACTGTGAATAACACTGAACAGCAGAGGCCATTTATTCCGTTAGAATCTAGTTGAAAAGTAGACAGACAAAGAGCTGTGGGGGAAGACACAGTGTGTACCAGACACAGCGAGGATGCTAAAATCAAACAGAACAGAGGTGTGACTGTTATGAGACAGAAATATAGTCGCTGAGAAAAAAAAGTCCCCAATATCAGCCAAGGTCAGCTGTTCTCCAAATAAGGTGATTTGATGATTTATTGTGTTATTGTGTGTTTATTGTGTTTGATGAGTTATTCTTTAGCTGGACAGTTTGACTAAAATAACTCCACCAGCTAATCTGGCGCTCTGTATATGCACTGTGCAGAGCCTATGAATTACTGCTGCTCTGCCCTGAAAAGCTGCGGCTTGGAAACACTGTTGTGTGTAAATTATTTCACTTCTCCCTTTTCTGTCAGAAGGAATAAATATGTGTTCCCTGTGAAGCTCAAGTTTTATGTTACATTATTGCTGTTCTGCTCCATATGTAGAACAAGTTGAAAAAGAAGTGGATGCACCCAATGCAAGATAGAGGGCTGACAGGGAATTTAAATCATGACTGCCACAATATAGGACTGCATGTGATTTAAGGACTGTGCAAAAATGATTAGGGCAGGGAGAGAGGGGTCCGAAAAGAGGGAGGCTTATGCAGTTTTTTTTTTTCCATTGTGCTGCTTTGAGTCTAAATTTGCAAGCACTATAGACAACAACCACCTATAGATTATTTTAATACTGAAGAGAAAGTCAGAATCTGGGGTCTCATTCATAAATGGTGCATATGTATCTATAAAAAACAAACTTGAAGGGAAAATGTGTGGTCCTGTAAGTAAACTCTGAACCATGCCTACACACATAAACTGGAGAAATGAGAAACTGAGACTCACATGGCATAAAACGGTTTGAAATAAATAGGCCTACTCTTGTGTAAATTAAATCGAAATAGTACCTCTGAGTATTATAGGCTTAAAGCCTTTTTTGCCTTGATTGACTTTCCTTGAAGTGGGCCAAAAAAAATTATTTGCAGCACACACAAAGATCCAGATTTAGGATAATAAACACAAACAGAGATATCTGTTTCTGCAAAAGAACGCCTCAAATATGTTGTGTAATCCGGAATCATTTATTTAAAGCTTGCATGCAGTGCAATTTATTCTCATAAATAAGGTGAACAGGAGGACAAATTCCATTTAAATTGATGCCGTTTTCAATGTGTCAGTTGAGCAAATACCAGTTTCATATATTGTTATCAAATGTATGTGCCAGCGTGTGGATGTGATGCGCTGCTTGTAAAATGCGTTTACACTATTTTATTAAATAAATCTTTCAGTTGTGTGTCACATAAGACAAGTCATATTTCTTTTAACTCATCGGCAGCCTCATTAAGTGAGTGGAGGGTTTGTGATTGTTTGTTATTTCAAACTGGGGGAATCCAAATTACTACCTGAGTCATCTTGTCTTGCGTGTGTGTCCCCCTCCAGACAGTGAGGTCACTACTCAAGAGGGACGCCCCTTCCTGCAGATCGGGTATAAAGTGGTGGAGCTCTGGTGCTCCCTTTCCTCCGGTGCACAAGCTTTGCGTGAAAGTGCGTTTTTTTTACCCACCAAACAACTTCAGCATCACCAAAAGGAACGTCAGTGTTAAATTTCGTTTTGTAGAAGTGGCCTCCTTTTCTTCCTGCAGTCAGTACATATTAATATCAATGAGGGGCGTTTATCTGACTATTAATAGGCAACTATGGGTGTTTGAAGGGTCGGACATGGCGCTCCCTCACATGCGCCACATTTCAAGTTGATTGTGATTTATAAAGGGAACTTGCTTGCACGGGTTTAAGTCTGAATATTTATTGGTGTACTCCATTTTTGGCTTTTACTTTTAGTGAGGATTTTACTTATACCTTTTAGAAATGAGACCCCTCGTCGTTATGAGCCAAGACCCAAAGTTAAAAACTTTATATTTATATACTTTTTTATTTGATTTTTAGATGGAGGGTGGTGCTTTGTTATAAAATGAAATATCAGATCTGCCCTCCCCACCCCATAAACTTTCATACAGTCCCTTCCTGTAACTCTTAATGTGATCTGCAAATATGAATTCCTGAATTTGGCCTCAGGAATTGCTGTCCCAAAATGACTACTGGCGCGTTTCAGATGTTTCACAGGCAGAGCGGGAACTGTTTGAATGAGTCATCATGGCTATGCAGGCCACAGGCCATTGTGTTCAAACAGGTGTAACCTACCACCCTTTTCTGCCAGCTTGTTCTAAAGAATCCAAGTTTCCACTACATTCATTCAGCATCAGTGGGCCAACATCAAAATCATAGTGCTGCTCATCTAAGGGGTTTTTGACACTAAATTGTCAACCAATAATAAATTAATCATTCTTTTCATGGAAGCAGATCAGCTTTAAAAATATGTTTTGAAATGTTATGAAGATAAAAAACAGTGATCACTCAACTCACCCTGATTTAGGCATCAATAAATGACCAAAAAATACAGTGAAATCATGCTCAGTGTAGAACCTTCAAGATGCACAGCAGACTTAGTTCTTTGTTCATTCTGCTGAAACCATTCACCACCATAAAGCCATCTGCCTTCAAGTTCAAATCATGTCACCAGTGGCATGCCACGTGCATAAATTCAAATCACTTTAAAAATGACTTTTTCTTGACCCGACTTGCTTTTGCCATTTTTCATCATCATGTTCCAGCAATCACTTCTAATCAGGATACTGCCTGACCTCCATTAAATTAACTATATTCTGTTAAGTGTGTAACCCTGCTACTACTTCTCTGAAAAACTTTTCAACAAAGTTTCGATTTAAGCTTCATCTGATGATAAGATGGCAACTCAGACATGTTAAATATGAGTAAGTGCAATAGCTCTTACTTTTGGGCTCCGGCTTGAATTTAAAATATCTTTTTTTTTTTTGGTGGGGAGAGAGGTAAAACTCACCCTCAACATTGTGGCAGAACATACAAGACAGACCCTTTAGAAACTGTTACAGTACATTAGCTTGCATATCACACCAATATATGCTGTGTACGGCAGCACTCATTGGGCCTCATGCAAGAATATTTTTTCATATTGTGATCCAAAACCTCTCCTCCTTTTTTCTGTGAGGTTTGCTCATACGAGTGTCCTCTGTGCTCTTTTCAGCCTGATGATTGTCTGCTGTTCCAGAGTTGGTGTGTGTTTGTGAGACTTGATGACTTGACTGATGACTGATGAGACTTGTATGCCTCTGCCAACACATGTACTTTATTGCTGTACTTTAATCCATCTTTACGGATTCTTACAGAGTACAGCTATACAAAAAGATGCATTGCATTTTTAGATGCAAAACATTAGCTGTAGGTGCAACCCACTCACAGGATCACAATTAGCTAGGCGTGCTCCAATAGATTTGTTGGCAATCACGTCAGAATGAGGCAGGAACTGATAGGCAGAATGGACAAGATGGAGGAAAGTCCGTACTGTCCCATTTATTCATTATGTTGTCCCTCATTGTGAAATCTGGAATCGCCCAATTTATTTTAAAATGATGGCTAAAAACCTATTTTGAGGTCACAATGACCTTTTGACCTTTGTGTCAAACGTGTTATCTATTCAGTGTTTGACCTACTGTGAAATATCTTGCAAAACAATCTTCCCTTCTGTTCCTGAGTTATGGTGTTGAATAATGGCCTAAAAGGGTTTTTCCAGGACATTACGATGTCAGAATGAAATTGACCTTTGACCTTTTGGGTAAAAAATGTCTTCATCGTTTGTTTCTCATTAGTACTGTAATAATAATTGCATCACTTCCTGAGTTGTGGCCAAAAATCTGTTTGTCAAGGTCATTTTTTCTTGACAGTGACAGTAGAGAGAGACAGGAAAGGCATTAGAGAGAGAGGATGAACTACTGGGGCACCAACAACCTGAATACACTTGTACGCAATACTCTTGTAAAGGCCCTAAATACTTTTTGTATGCCTGCAATGTATTCACGGATGACATTACAATCCTACTATTAAGAAAACAACTCTCATGAGTCTATATTTTCCATCCACATATCAATGTTGATGTTAAGATGTTAAGAAACAAAAACAGCAAACTTTGTTTTTGACCACTAATGACACCATAGAACAATGTTTTTAGACAACATTTTCTATGTTGTATGCAGCTTACGAGCAGGCAGGCCATCACCAACGCACATGCCTGTCAATTGATTCATGTTATTCCACCGATGTACAGTTGGTGGCAGTAAGGCACCAAGAAACCCGCGGGCAAAGGCAGGGAAGAAAAAAAAGACTGACACCAAGCAAAAATGGGTGTAAACAATTTAGATTTCAAAACATTCAAAAAGTCAGCTTTGCAATTGTTGTGACGAAAGGAAATGCATCTGACACACTGGACGTTACAGTTTTTGTTTACAAGTCAAATCCAAAGGCTTTAATAAATGTCACGTAATGTCGACAGATACACGACAGATAAAAAGGCTCAACAGCTCCGATGGTATGTGAGACTGCACAGATAACAGAACCAAGTTAATAAAAAGGAAGGAGGACCAACTGAGCACTAACTGAGCTAACGGTGATTAGCGTGCCAAAGGTGGAAAAACTTCCTGAGCTGGTTGTTGTTCAGGTTGCCTGCAATTTCAGTCAGCACAGAATTAAGACTTTTTTATGCCAACTGGAATGGAAAATAAGAGCAATTTCATCCCTGGAAAAAGATACAGAAAGGAACTGCTGACCCGTAAAAACACAGCCTGCATGACCTGTATAATTTTTCATCAAGAAAACAGAACACCAAGAAACACATCGCTAGAAGGGACGTTAAGATGTCAAACACTACATTCAACTACATAGATTTATAAGATTTTGAGGTCTCGAGTTCATGTAACATAATTTCTCAGGAGTGTGTGTATGGGTGTGTTCCACCACACTATAACTACTGCTGCAACTCTGAGACACTAACTTGGCTCCCACCTGTACACTCCAGGCGGTGTCTGTGGGATGATGAAGCTCTTCTCCAGGTCACGGAGTACATCATTCAGCATTCGCACGTGGGAGGGATCACGCTCTTTAGGGTCATTTGCCGGCCGCATAGTTTCTGACTGGAAGAAGGCTGCACGGTCCCTCAGAGAGGAGGCTGAGGACAGCAGGGGCTGAGATACCATGCTCTTGTCTGTACACATAGAGAATACAGGGAGAAGACAAAGCAACAGAAACAACACGTGAAAAAATGTACCTTTACTTTAAGGCATCTAACTGTCCAGAAATAGTAGCTGACTTAAATATACAAGCATTGGGTGAAAGAGCTACGGATGACAAACACAATCAAATTGCAAGGAAGAGGCGGTGGTTTCAAGTTGAAATCATTATGGACATTTAAAATGTTATCCAAATCTCTGTGAGACATTCTCAACAAAACCTGTCCAATGGGCTTTTTATGGCTTTATGGGCATTAGATGGCCCTTCTCAAGATGACGTCAGGGTGATCAAACTTGGGCCTTTGAGCAAGGACAATATGAATGTGGTCTGATGAATCTTTCAGACCTTTCCCCTTCATCTAGATGAGTTACTGTTTGGAGGGAGGCAGGGTTCTTTAAATATGGAGGATATTTTTTTCACCTTTACACCTGTAATCATGAATCGGTCAATATATTTTTGGAACTGTTTCTACATAAAGTTCTGCACAAAAATATTTCCAGTTTGCCCCTAAACATACTAAGCAAAAGGTGGTGGTTTTATGAACCCAGGATGAATTCAAACTCCTTTTCCACGATCAAACATCAAACGAAAGATGACTAAGATTAACACATTAACACAAGCAGAAGTATATAAGTTAAAGCGTTCCTCCATTGTCAACCACCATACCAAGAAAGCACTCAATACGCTAAATTAAACAGGTCCTCTCCTCCTTTCTCACCTCTAATTACTGATCAATTTACTCTACCCGCCTGTACACACACACACACACACACACACACACACACACACACACACACACACACACCCAGTTACTTACGCAATGCCATCCTCATTAGCCTGTCAACACAAAGCTGGCTTGTTTTACAGTACATTTGGCACAGCAAATCAATTACCTTGCATTTACTGTATAGTTAACTGGCCTGTATTCTTGGCTCTATTAAATGATATCTGGCTGGATCCAATGGGCCTGTGTTGGAAAGGCTGAAATCTGTTGTGTTACTGTCTATATGAGGTTCGTGCTCAGGTGTTCTGTGAATGTTTTACATTCAATTAGCCAGAAATGGATGCTTTTAGAGTACGTGATCACAATAATGCCACTCTTTGCAATTCTGCAGGTCAAGAAATTGTCTCATAAGCTGCTTACATGCTTTTAACTTGAAAATGTCCCATGGTGATAATGTGATCCAAGCATTGCATACAATCTGAGTCAAAGTCTTTAACTGCATTGCTGTGACACTGGATCTTTTATATTTACATATAATGAAGCCTGTAAAAAAGACAGATGTAAAAAATATATATATATATATATATATATATATATATATATATATATATATTTATTTAAGTAGCCAGTGTGTAATGTGTACAAAATGAACAAGATATCCGGGCAGCTAAACACTTTCCAAGCACAAGGACAACACAAGCAGGATAGCAGGTAAAAAAAACACAGCAATTAAAAATGAAAACAGTGGAATGTATAACTATTGGCTGCAGATGAAAATGAGCCCGTATGGCTAACTCTGGCACTTAACATCATGGACCCAGGTGCTCATGTTAATTAATGTGCATCGTCCCTTCTTAAATAAAAATAAAAAACCATACTGGTCGACCACTAGTTTGTTGTGCTAAGATTTTTTGCTAATTGGGTAAAGTGAGGTGAGTATATATAACATAGGTGCATTTCTCAGCATGTGCTGAGTCAGAGTGCATGCAAGGAAATATCTTAGACAGAGCATCAGTTCATCACAGTACTACCCAGGTACTCTCCACTCCCTTCTTACTGCGAGGCAACAGCACTCTATCACCTTTTTTTGAACAATAAAGTGGAGATTAATGATTTTTTTCAGCTGATCCACATGTTGTTTATGTGGAAGTGATAGCACACAGACTGGCGGCCTGTCCAGGGTAAATCCGCCTCTTACCCAGTGTCATCCGAGATTGGCTCCAGCCTCCTGCGAGCCTCTAAGGATAAGTAGCTATAGCTAATGGATGAATGGCTTTCTTTCTTAATCAACAGACCTTGGTGTGTGTTTGTGATTCTTTGGATCAGAGTGTGTCACAGTAGGTTGGGAACAGTGTGTGACTCATTGGACAGGAGAGGGGAAGACAGCAGGGACAGAAATAGACAAAGAGAACGGTTCTCTCCTACAAATTTAAATGGCTCTGGCTCCTCGCAGCCAGCTGGGACTCATGAAATATTGTTTGATTGTTGTAATCCATCACATCTTTTGACACACAGGGACGTGTGTGAGTGTATTTCTATTTGGGTATGCGGTTGGGATTTGGCCTCCTGCGATAACACTGGCAGAGAGAAGAGAGGCAAAAACAAAAGAGCTTTAGGGTAATGCTTTTTTTCAACATCAAATGTTGGGAAAGTAATGCACACCACTAAGTACTTAATAATAAAGGGTCACATGAGGGGATGGACACAGGGAAAGTATGCAAAAAAAAAGAAGATGCAAAAAAAGCTGAATAAAAATAAATAATAAAACTGTGCATTCATTAATTCCTTGGTATACAGACTGCAAAAACTAACACAGAATGAAAGTGACTAACAACTTCAAAAATATAATGCTGCAAATTAGATCCAGTCTCTCAGTCTCTAAACTCCCTCTAGAGCATTATGTGTAGGAAGGAATTTCCCTTCTTTAAAGGTAATATCACACAGGGTTTCCCCAGGTCACATTAGGATCATTTGCTGAGCTAAAGTGTGGTGAACCAGCCAGTGTTGGTTTAATTATTTTATACCAAAAAGGAAGAATCCAGAATCTCTCTTTGTCTCTCCCTGACAAGAGGGGGCGGGAGGTAAGATATCAACCCTCAACAGACAGCTGAAGTTCCTCAAAGTGGGGGGTAGTCCTTTCTGCATTTAATTTATGTTGCAACTAATGCTTTGTTCCCAGCACCTTTATATACTTTCTTAGAAATTATATGATACAGAAATATTATGTTAAATAATCAGGAACCAGTGTCCCCCCCCAGAGGATGAATTAGGTATTACATGTCATTGTTAATGCCTCTCCTTCTGTTTAATTTATTACTCTGTATTTTATTGTTTGGAATCTGATGCCATGTTCTTATAACTTTGTTTGTTAAGAGTTATCAGACCGTTTAAGCCACGCAACTTTGAATTCAGGAACAACTGAGTTCCCTTTTAAGCTTTATTTCAGTCGAATTAACTTTCGCTGCTCCCACCAAAGTTCAGAAAAGTTCAGGGTTAGTTACACTAGCAGTAACATTGAGGACATCAACCGCCGAACCGAGCCAGGCTAACGGCCTATCACAAGTTTCCTTCAACCGCAAGCTGACTAGGACGGACCTCCAGGACAAACCTGCAGAGAAACCAACAAGCAGTAAGACAAACAAACTACATTCTGTGTCAAGGTGATAGCCAAATTTAACTTAGTTATGATCACATAACTTGCGTTCATTATTTTCCCTTAGAATCAAATTCTTTCCCACAATAGACCAACAAAATTCACATTGAACTCCATTATTCTCATTGATTGCATCCTGTTTGTTTAATTCCTGTTTGGAATGATTGTTTTTATGTCTTTGATATATTTAACCTCACTTTGTATCCACTTAAGTTAGTAAATGAATTTCACCTTAATCACAGGAACTGTGTGTGTGTACTGTTTAAATCCAGGTCACTGGATGGAGGATTCAAGACTTTGATATGAGACTGATTGATTAAACTGATTCAAAATGATTGGAGATTGCCAAAGGTGACAGCCTGTGACCCTCCAAAACAATAAGTCAAACTCTGTCTGGCTGACCGAACCCTGTGGTCCATCTCCTAGGCAACCCAAGGTCAAGATTAGCTTTAGTTAGTTTCAGACTGACAGACTGGCTCTCTTTAGAAAGTGTTATATGGGACTTAATGACACACAGTGTGACTTCGGCTTACTAAGGTAAGCATAGTGTCATGTTTTGAACCAATATCCTAAATCATCTTCAGATAAAGAATATCCTTATTTGAACACTGCAGAGTGAATCTCTGTAGGTCTAGGAAAGAGAAATACTCCAGAAGAAAAACCTTTTCCTTTTCATTAAAAGACCTGTCAACATATCTTTTACACTAGTATGAAGTTTGTTATGATTTTATGCTAATGGTGTAACGTAGGTGAACTAAGAATATAAAGCTACCCCGCAAGCCATTTTATTAAATACCACTACAGCAGCAACTTAAGATTAAATCTGACGGCAGACCAACGCCAAAACTGGAGCTGCGCCTGGAGAGGAAAAAGGGATTTCCTGGGAAATTCTATAACGTGGTTATTGACCACTTCGTCACCATGAAAGACAGAAAAATGGCCTTCCTTTTCAAATAGGGTGAGTGAAATGTCACCTCCTTCTCTCGCTGAACTTAACTGAACTGCAGCTATGTGTGCGATTTTTGATGTGGTTTTATTGTTTTGCTTTGCCTGCCTGCATTTAGCTGCGAATGAACAGTCCGCTGAAGTAACCTTATTGTTTTTACTGCAGTTGTGTACGCATAGATAATGAGCTCCGGACAGCACCTGCTACAGGGCACGGGGCCAGGTTTGTTTATACTCTGTTGGTCTGGTACTCGGTTGTTAATCTTGAGTGATGTTGTGTTATGAACATTTGGCCAAGCATTAACTAAGAAGTATGTATGCCTATTTGATACATGCACCACTGCTACCATGCAAATGTAAACTTCTAACGTCTTCTGGTTGAGCTTGTGAATGCTTCTTTTATTCATAACCGTAGCCTATTTGTACTGTGCACTATAAGCAGCGGGCTATGTATGCTATTTGGGGTGAGAGAGAGTGAGTGAGAGAGTATGTGTCGGTCAATGCAACTTTCAGCGTGTGTACTGATAACAGATAGTGCGCATCTTTAAATTATGATTAAATTTTGTGTAAAATTGTACCCTGCACTGTAATAGCACAATGCATTAGATAATTGTCCTCCAAAAAGGACATCCCCTCTCACTAGGCTTCCCTAAAAATTTACCCCACGCCACTGATGGCCAGATAACTTTGATAGTGGCAAAAAAATATATAATAAAGCGGCTGGTGCTGTAACTCTCAAGTCTTACAACAAAAGTTACTCATATTTGCAGCAGTACTTTATGTCGTGTTTAATTGAGAGCTTTTACTTTAAAAAAAAGTCTCTGGCTTGCATGACACATCTCTGAAAATTCCCCTGAATGAGAAATGTAGGAATTTCCTCTGCCTGGAGATACTGGGGAAATGAAAAAAGGCATCCATAGGTTGTTGTGGACAAATCGCTGGGAGGCACAAATGCTTAATTGTGAACATGTAAAACGATCTCTTCACAATCAATTTGTTGAAAACGGAGAAAAATAATAAGCATATATTATAATCAGCAAGGGGGATTGAAGACACATGGGACCAACAGGACAAGGACAGAGATTATGCTCCTCAAGGAGCACAATATCTTATTACTTCATCTTATCTTATTACTTCACACTCTCATCTTTATCACCAGAAATTTCCATTTTACGTAAATTTAATGGACAATAATATTTTCTTATCGTTTTTTGTATGTAGAACTGATGGCACACAGAGTAACATTAGTAAATACTCAAAAGATTGCGTAGGTTGTTTGAGAATACAGATCTTTTAATGAAAGAAAACGGTGAATTCACTTTTTTCTTTTGTTCATATTGGCAGCTATTATGTCCTTGGTTATCACTGATTGGACAGTCATTTTTATTTAACACTACTTCACTGATTACAAGCAGGGAACTGAGTGTTTTGCTGCTTTATCTTCATGCAAGTACTTGTCAAAATGTGTTCAAAGCAAAATGTCACTGAAGTCAAGGTCAGACCATGTTTTTGAGAAATTCTGAGAGAAACATGCACTTATCTAATCATATACCTGCACATGCATTTTGCTAATGCAGACACAGTAGGGAATGCATTACAAACTGAATTTTAACTTGGGAAAAATAATGACAAAGATCCTTTTAACAGTTTTAGATTCACTAACTGGCGAGCTTGAAAGGCACTCTAGTCAAAATGTAAATGTAAAATATACACAATATCGCCTTTTAAGTTCATGAGCACAAAGAAAAAAGTCTGTTTCTCACAGCTTTTATTCACTTCACTCTGTTCCACTACATTGCAAATGAAATGAAACTACCATCCAGTTCTCATTCTGAAATGTTAGACACATCTTGTGTTATTAATTAGTTATAGAGCATATGTTTACAAAATACACTACTCAGTACCAACAAGCCTTTAGGGCCTTTAGACAATGCTACGCCAAATGAGGGAGTATCTTTTGGAATTATGCTGTCCATCGCTCTAGTAGAGAGGAGAAATAATCTCACCCATCTGTAGTTTTTTATAGTCTGAAGTCACAATGCTAGGCTATGAAAGTGGTCACCGACTGTCCTACCCCTACCTCTGGACAGTCTAATTACACAGCAAAATGTGGTTCTTTGGCTATGCCACTGAGATATTCCTAATTACTGTAAAACTTGAAAATGTACACCACTGGTTTTGAGTGACTTCCATTTATGTGGGCACACATATTTACTTTGATTTCCTCACTGTATTCTAGTGATTTACAGCACTGACAACAGGCTGTTCTACCTTCTTTGGTACTGCAGTTGAGGACCAAAGGCAGCACTGCTACTGAGCACCATCACTACAGTAAATTAATGGAGATTTATGTCAGATCAGACAGGACCAAAGGCAGTTTTATATGAAAAGAAAAAATAAAGAAGGCCAGTGATTAAAAAAGTTGAACAAAAGGTTTTTGGAGGTTTCAATTAGCTCCGGTTGTTTGATCCGAGTCCCCTCCATGACTGCCAGTCACGAATACTGCAGTGCTCCACACTGGCTGTGAAGAATCCATTAAATATCACTGGTCCTATGCTGCAGGGGGCTGCTAAAACACCCAGAAACCACACACACACACACACACACACTCACACACGCGCACACACACACACACACACACACACACACACACACACACACACACACACACACACACACACACACAAGCATTTCTACTCATACACTCACTCACAGCCATTTCACATCCCCAAAAATATACTCACACTAAACTTATAGGCCCCAAAGATGCATGCACACACACACACACACACACACACACACACACACAAACTTTACTTACCCCCATCTACATTCAGTATGCTGTACCAGTCAACCTGTTCTCACTCCCAAGTCGTCACGTAGGGACACATGGTCAAGTCCCCTTGGGATATTTTGTAATGCTCCAGGAAGCCCCTTAGAGTCATAGTTCAATGCACTGGGGGAAGCCCCAGACTTTTGAACGGAGACCGGTGTTCGTTTCCCGTGTGAAACATACGTTAGGTAAGGAGCGTTACTTAACTTACATAAGTTAAGTCACATAATGTAGTTATTTTTGTCCCAAACCATGATGTTTTCCTAAAGCTAACAAAGTATGTTTGGTGCCTAAACCTAAAGTCAATGTAAAGCTCCCTCTTCTTGTTAGCCTCTGTTCGGTTAGTTTCTTTAACACAATGGTTCATCTCATACGGGGTTGTTTAATCAGACTTTCCACAAAACTGAAATGTTAGCACCATGTCATTTGGCAATACTACACCTTCCACGAGGCTTTGACAATTTAAGGTTGTAGCGAATTCAAATGCTTTGTCATTGCAGTTGGAAAAAACACCAGAGTTGCTGAATTTACTTGAATCAATCTCAAAACTGCTTGGACTTTGACAGGCTTGACTTCAGTGGTCTTATCTACAGCCTTGCTTCAGCATTGATGGAGCACTTCCAAAACATGAATATGCATAAAACTGTCCCAGTTGAATCATTAGTGCAAAAGATAATCAACTGAGTTAGAAAAGTCACAGATGCGAGCCTGTTTACATACAATCGTAAGGCAATGAGTCCTAATGAGCATTCTGGTAAGAAAAATGGCTGAGCTTATGATTCTGTTGCCTGTTCCACTAATGGACAGCTTAAGATACAGATTGCATTTTGTTGAAAACAGATACAACATTCAGCAGTATAATTTTTTTGGAGTCAGATTTGGATGAATTTGGATGATGTCATGCTTTTTTCTTGATTACTACAATGATGAGTTAGAATTTTCCCCTCTTCTCCATACCAATGGGTGCGAACTACGGGGGAGCCAGGAGGAGCTTTAGGGACCCAAAAGAATGATATGTGATATTTTGGGGGGTCTAAAATATTGACAGCTTGCTTTATTGCCATGAATTTCTATATTTCTCTATCATCATGGATCATGCAGAGCGTCAGACTTCATCCAGCCAGAGGGAACAATAATCGACCATCCGCAGCGGGCCAGTTGCTCCACGATCTCCTGTCCCTGGTCCGCCCCACTCCCTTTCCGGGGACGGGTGGTGTCGCTAGTAAGACCGACGCGCTGTGAACAGTTCGTGATCGTTCCCTCTGGCTGGATGAATATTAAGCATGATCCATGTAGGCCTACTTCTGCAGCTGGGGCTCCCCGCAGCGCCATGCAACTTTCTAAATTGTTCCCTCTCGCGGAGAAAAGATAGGTCAGGTCGCAAACACAGCTGCAGCTGTTGTGTGAAGCGTAATTGTAGCATATGATAATAATATAATAAGACAAGCATGCCTGATACTTTCACAGTCAGCCCCAGGCCTACATGCTTGCAGCTATTAATGATTCAGCAGTAAGAATCACAGTTAAAAATATTCTTGCAGCTTTGAACCCAATCTGTTGTTAAATTACCCAGTGGCCTAATACTCTTATGTTTCTATGTTGACAAGTACTGAAGGTATTATTAAAAGTGAACTTTGAAATGGTAATTTGTAGTGCTGAAAAATTCCGGAATCTGTGGCCTATCCTACATTTTCTCAGTGTTTTGTCCTTTTATCTTACTTAAAATTACAAGCTTTCTACATGCCAGCTTTAACCCAGCAAACACTGCCATTTACCAACCCACACGCCATCCTAACTCACACCGAGAATTATTTATCAGGCCTCACTAACTGTTACCACACACACACACACACACACACACATCAAATAGTATTTATTTCACTGTCCTATTCCTCCTCCTCTTCTTTCTGTCCATCTGGTGCCTCTGTATTTTTAACTAGCGGAGATAAAAGCTCTCTGCCACCTGTTTTCTGGTTGAACAGGAGCTGCTTGGTACAAAGCAATGAGAGTATCCGCACGTTTTCACAAAGTCAGATTTATAACTTTAAGACGTTTATAATGCCACCTGGAATTACATTTAATATAAATTTAATAACCACAATAAAGAGCCCAAAATCTGTCCCGAGCAGCCTCTTTTTGATTACACACAGTTGATGAAAATAGTAAAACTAAATGTAAGCATAAGGAAAATGACACTTGGAGATGAAGTATAGGGATGTGATGTCCAATTGTGTATTAGAAAGCGCAATAACAATGCCTGTTCCATAGCAACCTCATTTCGTAACACAAGCCCAAAAATGAGAGGTAACACTACTCCAGTCCCACTCACACTGTTTGGTAAAAGTATACTACCCACTACAATTTAGTATATTTGTTTAATCGTAGTTACCTTGTATTCCAACTCTGTAGACTAAATATTACTAAATATAAAGTGACTAAAGATATTTGATAATTACTGCATAAAATGGCTTTAAAAAACTTTATTATTTCCTTGGAATGGACCAATGGAGTGGTTGCCTGGTTCCAGACCTTTGAATTGCATCCCACATCTCTGATTTGTCCTGAGATTCAAACAAGTCTGGTGGTCTGCCCATTACCAGCTGTCCCCATCAGCTGGAGAAACAGTCGCCCAATCAAAGCAGCTAGGATTAAAATTTTCATCTTCCTATTCCTAGCGTTGCAGAAGTCGAGATAGGTCTTGACATAAAATCCTGAGTCCTCTATGTTTGAGGCAGTGACAAGACCGAGTAGATTTTATTTCACTTTAATTGTGGGAACAAACGATCGCCTGTGCGTCATTCAATTTATTTGATGATTGGATGTAAAACTTAGTGATTCAAATGCAAACAATAATGTTATTTTTGTTACTGTTAATAGCAGTCACCTTCTCTGCCCACCATCAAATGCAATCCAAGAAAGTGAATGCAGGAGACTGGAGAAGATGTGACTGTCTGGGAGAGTGAGGATGCAATATGTCAGCAAAATCTTTGTAATAAGATTTGGGTACCCAAACCATAAAGAATCTGCAAAAGAACGGACCCTCAGTGGTAGGCCACATAAAATCACAGAGCCAGGCCTTCTTGTCCAACATCTGTGCCTGACCTTACAAATGTGCTACTAAAAAAATGGTCAAAACTACGCGTGAACACATTCCTAAACCTTCCTAGACTTCTCAGAAGAGCTGAAGATTTTATAGCTGCCAAGAGTGGGCCAACTCCATATTAAACCCTGCGGATTAGGAATAGGATGTCATTAACCTTCATGTGCATGTCAAGGCAGGCAACTCCAAACTTTTGGCAATAAAGTGTAGGTTTCTGGGCACTAGTTTCAGTTGCTTGCCAGCTATTTGCCACCTAGCTTGGTGCACAGGCTAGGATTTTTTAATGCCACATATAAAGCTATGTAGCTAATGTGTAAGTTTAGTTACATAAAGCTTAGCTAATGTCAGCTGCATACAGCTCCCGACATTAAAGTTACATCTTTGTGCCTGTTTTTTAAGTGTTGTAGTTGGGACTGTGTTGTTGTCCTGTATCTTCTGTCTGTTGTTTGTTATTTTATTTAATCCAAGCACCCATTCCCTACAGGAGGCCTTTGTCTCCTGCCAGGCCGTTAAAGTAAATAAGAATCTGTTCTAAATGAACTTGCCTGGTAAAATGATAATAAAAAAATAATCTAGATAATCACAGCAGTTGAATTATATTATAAAACCAATTAGTTGTGTAATTCTGCTCATTGTCATTTGTGTGGATTGTCTGGATGATGAGGCCTTTCAGTCTTGATGAAATGATGCTCACTTGTAGCACTATTCTTCATCTTGCCACTGATGTGCAAATTTGCCAAGAAGGTGTATCTTTCATGCCAATAAAGTGCCTTTGAATTGAATTAATAGAGAGGAGAAAGTGGGGAGCAGAAATAGGGGTACAATGAGGGACAAAGTGATGAAAAAACAGAGGCTACAGACAGGTATAATAATCAGTCATCTCTCCCTCTCTGGTCATAAGCTGTCCATTAGTCTCAGACAGGGAAGCATAACCACTCAATCTAGGCCTTAATGGGATGGTGCTTACATGCTTAGACAGAGCCAGTGAACCTGAGCCACTGAGCAATTGCCTTAGTGGTACAATGAATGAGATTTGAAGTTGGAGCTACGGTACATGTGACGGAGGGCATCTCTCCATCTCCATCTCTTTCTATCCCCGATCTTAGTGTGTAAATGATGATAGATAGGTATATATTCATTTGATCTCGACCGTGAATTAATTAATTCTGTACAGCATGCATTTTCTTATTGTAAATCAACAACTTGTGCGATACAGAGCAACTCAAATACAGTGCTGACTATGAATAAACCCCACTCTCCGCATAACAAAAGTAACATTAAACATTTTGTTTATTCTGAGTTTGCAAGTGAAGACAGTGAGCAGGCAAATGTGTCAAGGCCTCTGTTGTGCATCCTCTTTCAAAGGTCATCTTAATATTCAAGGACAGAGTCTTTGCACGCTCTGAGACTGTGACTGAATAAGCTGATTTTGGTTCAGAAGGCCTGAGGTTGTGCAGCATGCTAACAGCTGAATGTAATGTAAATTTACACAGAGTTCAATTCAGACCTTGACTAAAGTGCTGCGTTCTTCTTACTATGCAAGTTGCAAACTTTGGGTGATAAATATGTAAATCACTTTATGCAAATCACACACTGAGGACCACTTTCCTAAATTGAACACGTACCTGTAATCTATGTCTAATTTAGCTTATTACCATGCTGGCTCTAGCCAAGGTGGTGCCCCTTCCCATGTACAGTTCCCCAAATTTCACAGTAGGCCTACTGTAACTAGAAAACTAACATAGCTTACAGCATCCCAAATTTATTAAATACTGCCCCAAATATGCTTTCAAGGGCAGATTACAGTGATTGATATTTTTGGAAAACATTTACATCTGTGTAGTTAAGGCTTTGTCTACATTAAGTTGTAGCACAGAAATTGTGTTTCCATTATTCCATTATTACAGTCATCATGTTGCTCATCACTGTTTACCTGTATTATAGTTAAAACTGCTGAGCGCCAGGGGAGACTTTGGTCAGACTTGTTAAAAAGATGTTACCCAGGTTAACTTACCAGGTGTTTTGGATGGAGACATTGGGAGAAAACTGGCAGAAACAGACGGTCCTGTGGGAGTTATTAGTGGAGAGGGAAGTTTTAAGGGATCCACAGTTTTTCATGGAACTATTTGAACTGTTTTTAATGAGTCCCTCTCCAACTGAAACTGTGTAGAATAATTACTCAAAACGACAAGTTTGATGTGCACACAAGCACAGAGGTTCATGTGGTTATTTTACAACCACACAGAATCTGGTTGCACAAAATCTAACCAGCAAATCTGCTGTGAGTAATTGAGGCTTGACAGTGTGCATCATCGCTCCAGTTAGAGACTGCAGATGGAACAGATAACTGCTGCTTAAGGTGGCACTAAAGTAAAGAAAAGGCCTTCAGTATAGGCTACTCAAAGGTGCAGATCTCATTAAAACTGTGGAGTGGACCACAAACATGGACATTTTTCTCCTACCTTTATCATAAACATAAAACTTGAAATCAGTACAGTTCTAAGAGCACAATAAATTAGTCCAACACAAGTTAATGACCCAACAAAACAAAATATTCATAAAAAAAAGTAATCAAGACTGAGGTAAATGATGTTGGGTTATTTTAACCGCACACAATAAAGTATGTAGTACACACACACACACACACACACACACACACACACACACACACACACAGTACTTCTCATCATATTAACTAGCAAATGCACTAATAGTAAAAATATTTTTTCAATTACCTTATCACATTTGCTATTCACATTAGTACACTGTCATATTGACCAAGCACAGCCCAAATGGCCGAATCCCAGACAGTCCATCAGGCAAAAAGGTTTCAGGGTGGTCATTTCCTGATTTTCTGACGTGGTAATCTTCTCAAATATGTATCAGCATTCACAATTCCCTGTTGTCACAGACACCCACCCAGCGAATTCTCCATGTGGTACAGACTCCTGCTCTGTACCAGATACATCTGCACTGTCTACCATAACAGAAAACTGCAGAATGGGAAGGGAGACACGATTGTGTTTGCTGTATTTTGAATGACAGTATTTTCCACTATATATTATACACTGTGTCAGCCACTTTTGTCAGCACAGGGCCATCCTCTTGTGATCTAAGCTTCAATAGCTGGTACAGACGTCCAGATTCACCTGGGTAGTCTCTTAAGGTTTGGCCCTGTCTTGCAAGCTACTGCACTAAGCTGGTCATTTCACTAAGCAATGCCTTGCCGCCTCCTCCTGTTGTTTTCCCCAGGAGCTGGGTAACGGGGCACTGACAGGATTAGAGTGATGTGCAAGAGATGACCTGTTGCCAGAAGAGACTTTGCTGCAATAAAAGCACAAGGCCCCATTGACTGATGAACTGTAATGCAACAGTGAAAAATCTCAAAACCATCTTTATCCGAACGATATATCCTTGTTTTACCAGTGATGTGTCTTAATGGATTTAGGGTGTGGCTCATATGGCTTTGTAAAATCATTACTGACATCTGAACTCCTCAGAAATGCTGTCATATCTTCCTCCCTGACCCTGTGCTGCAGCTTGGTCTAACATCTGTACCGTCTGGCCTCCCCCTGGAGTCTGTGCTGCAGCTTGGTCTAACATCTGTACCGTCTGGCCTCCCCCTGGAGTCTGTGCTGCAGCTTGGTCTAACATCTGTACCGTCTGGCCTCCCCCTGGAGTCTGTGCTGCAGCTAGGTCTCACATCTGTAGCCTCTGCCCAACCTGGATTCTGTGCAGGAGCTGGAACCTGAGGTCTGAGTTTCTTCCATGTCGCTCTCCCTGACCTCCAATGCCTTTGCTTCTGCCATTCCTACTGACTGTGTCACGACCCCCCTGCCGTGACACCTGCTGTGACCTGCTCTCACCCTTCCCTGCAGGGGCCTGGGGGGCGTGATTGATCTCTGGGTGGAGCGCCAATCCTCACCTGCAGTCGATTCCAGACCTGTTGCTGATCAGTACTCAAGCCTATTACTTAAGAAGAGGCCAGAGATCCAGTCCTCGCTGGATCGTTAAGTCATACCTGTGTGTCTTGCCTACATACTGTACCAGCATACCTGCCTCAAGCCTTAGGAAGGAACTCTTTTCTCTCTACCCCAGCATACTCCTCTGGACCTGGGCCGCTACTAGCCTGCCAGGAGTCCTGGAACACCCAAACCTGGGATCCCAGTCTGTCTCAGCCAGTCACGCCAGCTAGCTCAAACCTCGAACCTCGACCCTTAGCCCCGCTCCACTGTCCAGATGAACAGTAAATGATTAAATGATTTCAGCTCTACCTCTGGGCAGCATGGTGGCTCAGCAGTTGTCACTGTTGCCTCACAGCAACAAGGTCCTGGGTTTAAACCCACCTTTCTATGTGGGTTTTCTCAAGTTAGGGTAGGTGAATTGGTGATTCCAAATTGCCCGTAGATGTGTGTCAGCCCTGTGATTAACGAGCAACCTAGGGTGTACCCCGCGTATTACCCAGTGAAGGCTGGGATTGGTGAAGTGAAGGCAATACCGATTTCACTGCTCGCAAGGTCTAAAGTTACAGGAGGGAGAGGTAGGATGTTGAACACAGGCATCAAGGTCACAGTGGTATAGAAGCATGAGATGAGAGATGGATATGTTCAGAGGAACACATGAACCAACACTAAATAAATAAATCATTCTTAAAGAAGAGAACATCTAGAGAAAATGCTTTGCATGCATGTGTGTGTGAATGTAAAAACATTCTAGGAATGTATTTTTTGCGTGTCAGAGAGGTATGTGCACACTTGTGGGTTCCTCTTGTGTGCGTGCACATCATGTCATTTTGCTTTCTGTGTGAATGTCAGTGCCTGCTGGAGAGGGTTTTACGGATCGATTCTCAAGCTGGCTGGCTGGACAGTGGAGATGACTTATATTTCGGCATGAAGGGCCAAAACAGCAGTCACTGAACACACACACACACACACACACACACAGAAAGTAAAGAGCATTGGCTAAAATGATAGCTCCCTCAATTTTGGAATATATTTTATCTTAAAGTATAACTGCAGTGTATTCACAACTCGGGTGTTTATTATTGTTAGCGCTGGCCTTCGGTTGAATAGGTCATACTTGCCAAGATTATAGACCTTTTTCACAGCAGACATTTTGACCTGTCATGACAGGAAAAGCACAGGTGTAAATGATAACATTTAAAACGACTGCATTCCATTTAGCTGAGCTAGCTCCAAGGTCCTGGTATTGTGCATGCTGACTCACTATCATGGCTTACTCTGGAACTGAACCAAATGTAGCTCACCTGAGCTTTTCCTGCTATGACAAGTCAAAATGTCTGCCGCTGAATAAGGTCTCTTCCAAGATCTGAGCACTACAATCCAATCCAAACTTATTTATAAGTCACATTTAGTGGGGCTATATGTAGTTTTTTAATGAAATGAATAAGTTTTTTAATGTTTATTTGTGAACAGGTTGTAACCTCACATAAAATGAACCTCTACGCTGCTTCCTATGTGAAGAAATCGGGTCGGATTTTCACATAATCCATTAGCTTACGTAGACTGTGACGTTCATGCGCGCTCCCAAGCCTCTTGCCTACTGATACTTCATTAAACAGCAACAACACCACAACTAACGAAATGGATTCCGCTAACACCAAAAAATGACTAGCTCCCAGCACAACATAGACTCCAACACAAACTCCACGTAAGGATAAGTAAACAACAAAAAAGTTGATATCTAGCAAAAACACGGGTCAAAACCGACCCTGACTTGGCTTACATCCTATGCTAGCAGCATATGTTTCTAGCAAACTGCCCTCAATCTAAATTCTTTATGATCTGATTAATTTTCGAGTCTTGTAATTGTTTTCACTAGCTCTTCATTGATCTTGTTGTTTGGCCTTATTTGTACTTTTGGATGTCTGAATGTTCTCTTGTTCTCAGATCTCAATCATAACAAGACTACCTGATTAAATAAAATCGATGACACTGCACGTTATCGCCACCATCACCACTATAATATTATCATCAGCGTTACCTTTGAGTTTGTTTTGAACATCCAGGGCAATGTCCAGAGGGTAGAATGGCAGCACAGGATCATTGACCAGGCGGAGAATGGCCTCTGCTGTCATCTGTAGAAACACAGCCAAAAGACATATGAATGGAGTTAGATTCTATTTCATTTTCTCCACTACTGCATTCATGTATCATTCAATTCCAACGTAAGCACAGAAAAGAAAATCTGATTAAGAATGCATGGCAAACAGTCACAGTATTAAGTGCTTTATGAGTTTACAAGATTTTTTGATTAGCAACTCATGTCTCAAGATAGTTAGCCTCTGTAGATGATGTTTGACATTTAACTGACCAAGTGCATGCATGTAAAATCTTTCCACAACAGCAGCCCCATAATCTCTATAACCAGGCTGACAAACTAAAAGTTCAGAGTTGAGTATGAAAGTTGATTCTTGACCTTTGAAATTACATAATCTTGACTCAAGGTCTACTTACCAGCCTTTTTCTTCAGCTGTCAGTAATGACAACTGACAACTCAGATGATGAAGAAGCTCCAGAAAAAGGCTAGTGAGTGGGCCACGGGAGGTATGTATAAAACTTGAAAGAAATGGTCTTTATTGGCTGTTTTTAACTTAAAACATTGTTAGTGAAAATAAGGACTTGAAGTTTTGTATAAAGAAGCTAAAGGTAACTTTTGGCAAAGTTTAAGTATTATTCTTAAGTGACTAATAACGTCTATCCACAGTGCTCTTCTTCCAAAGGTGACAATGTGATGGATGCATTTAAGCTTCATGTACACCTTGTCATTATTTAAACTATCCATTATCAAACACTTGCCTGCTTCAATATATTGAGGGATGCAAAAATAATATAACATATAAGATATTGCCCCTATAATTATGACATTATCAATATACTCTGTGCTATTTTGGCGCATGTAAATGTTTTTATGTGACTAAAAAATATATTTGTTGATGTTTTTCCAAGACGGAGAGCACAGTGGTTGACTTAAAAACATTCCCATAGAAAGTTTACTGCCAGATTTATATTTTGAATTCCTTTGAATTAGTAATTTCTATATTTTGTTATTTAAACTCAGCAGAATTATTGTATTTCACAGCTCAGCTAATATAATGTGTATTGCATATTTTTATAACTGATATGGATAAACACAGCTGTAAAAGTACCACAAATGTTATTTTTCAAAGGTAGTCCATGAAAAGATGTCATGTAGTCACTAACTTGATTGTATTCATGCACAGTCCATCATGTTCATCAACTTTTGTATGTTGTATAGGAGTGTGGGTATTAGGTATCAATTACATCATGTCATTTTTTTTTTGTTCCTGGGTAAGTGAATTGCTTATGCCTCAAAAGTATAGAAAATATTATTCCCACAGACTTTGCTTTTGTGACCATGACAGTGATATTTTGAAATGTACCTATTTCCAATGAGAAAATTGGTGAATTTGTGTGTTTTCATTCACATAAGTCAGAACAAAACAACATATGAATTCTAATTAAAAGGTATTTATGCTAAGGTAATATGAAATGGTCACAAAACCAAGTTTGTGGGGAATACTAGCCATTTAAATTTAGACTTTTAACACTTTACCCTCTTCCACAGGAAAATACATTTTGTATTTGCTTTTTATATGGTCATTTTTCTTATGCTTTTATATCTGCTTTGCCTTTGTCTGTCTTCATCTCTTTGCTTTTATTGCTGCTATAAATTTCCCCCAATGGTTTTAATTTATAGATTTTTGCAAATCAGTTACAAAAGTATTCTGTCATTTGCTTCTGCATAATATAACAGTGACTTTTTAACAATACAAAAATAGATTTATTATTACTATCAACATTTTTCATAATTATTCAGCACACTTCTTTATGGGTTGGTTCTGGTGTATTGTTGTGTTGACATCACATTTGTGAAGACACAATTTGAATTGCTACTCAGATTTTTTTCCTTCTTCTTCAGTGGCTCTTGTCCTTCAAGGATGTAACCCATATTCAGCAGCAGTACATTGACAGCAATTTCTACAATAAATGTGTCCATGTGTATAACAAAAAACATCATGTCCATTTATAAGCCTACGCTTTTCCTGCTTGTTTTCAACACCTTTCAGTTATGTACCTTGGGATTTTGATTGGCACTTAGGAAGATGCAGCAATTCAATCAGTCAATTCATGTTGTGTCCTGTCCTCCATGCCGCCGCAGGCATCAGATCTGATTATGCACCACACAGGTTTGTGGTCCAGATTGTAAATTGAAAATCTGAGACACCATGCAACATTTTGCTTTTCATACTGATTAGACAACAGCTGTCATGTGGGGGGAAAAATAAATAATTGGGACACCTTTGGCTGCAGTGTGAGCAAACATTTATGGAGATCCCTGCTTTTGCTGCCACCCCATACGGAGAAGCACCGTCCAAATCACGGAGAGTGTCTGTCTGGCTTTGCTCTCACCGTGAAGTGTCTGTCGTCTTAATGCAAACAGCACCACTGATTTGGCCACTCTCTCAGCAGGTAGAGGACTTGGCATGGCTTTGCTTTTTATTGGATTATAACATCACCGCGGCTAACTCTTCTAACTTACTACTCTGTATAAAATCACAGCTGGGATCATCGATGTATCGATCATCTTATTCCACACTTTCTGTATCATTCTCACAGGAAATACATCCCTCGCCTAGTGCAAGAAAATTGTATTTCTCAGTGCCACACTATAACTGGAATCACCTTCATCAGCCAAGGACATCACATATATGATTTATGCTGAGCTACATTCATTTACACAAGATTCTGGATCCCATAAGGTACAGAGCTTCTTTTGCACTTCCATTCTCTGTAGAAAAAGTAGTTAATAGGCAAACAGACCATTTCCAATCTTGCACTCATTCTGATAACTCTCATAATAATTTGTAGTTTCATGTTTTTATCAAATTATTATTGTTATTTTATTTTATTTTATTTTATTTTTTTACATTTTTGCTCTTAGTGGACAGATGATAGTGGAGAGGCACACAGGAAATACGGAGAGAGAGAGACAGAGGTCTATGCAATATATATTTTATATATTTTAGTTAATGCATTATGTATGGAATTTTGAATTCCCCCTGTGTATAAACACACTAGGGCTTTTTGCTCCATAGCTGAAGAATGGAGTATGCAATACTGCTATCTGTGTGTCTGTGTGTGTTCCAGCTGACCTGCTTGATTCTTGGCTGGCAAGCCTCAAGTCTGTCTCCAGTTGAGCAAACTCTTGGATGCGAATCTCTGTACCCAGTTCATTCACTCAGTGGCACACATCACACACACACACACACAGACACACACACACACACTCTCTCTCCAGGCCCTCACAGGTTGAATGTGTTGGAGGTCAGAGAGTGGACTGAGAAAGGCAGCAACCTCACTACAGGGTCAGGTGAGCAAACAACCACAGCACTCACTCAGGCCTCTCACATTCACAGATGCTACATGTAGCTTCTAATCATCAATATATACTCTCCGGATACATTTGTAATACCTTGGTGTAATTACTGTGAAAAATTGAAGCCATGGTGAAGATGACAGAGGGCCTCTACCTTACACCAGCAGCCCTCATGTCTGCTGTGTGATTGAACGTATTTTTCTCTTTCATGAAGAGGACAAACGCATTATAAGTGTTTTTTTTCTAGCTGGTCTTGACTCATGCTATAGCCAGACCCTTTCCTATGAAAGAAAGTGGCCATTTTCCATTTATTTTGTAATGAATGAATCTCCTTATGTGCAGTAAAAATATGTCCCCAAAACCAACCAAGGCACAAAGTGAAAAATTTTATGTAGAGCACGAAGAAATCATCCTATTTGTACCTTCACCAAGGTGTGTATATATTTGTTCCTATTCGAAACTGATCTAAATGAAATTTACTGGACAGTTAGGCCATACTTTCATGAGGTCAAGCACTAAACGATTGTATAACTGGCCTAACAGACCACTTCTCTGGGCACTCGTGCAACCTAAGGGTTGAGTTCGCCTCCTCCAATGATAATGAGCCAGAAGATCACCTAAACCTATACCTGGTTTGTATTGAGTTTCCCGCTAGTGGCCTCAAAAATATTTTTTCAGATGGTTTAAAACACAAACTTTGGAACCTTTATCAGAATTTAAAATACACCAACGTTGGATATCGTGTATATCACACTTTCACACCTCTGTGCCAATGTGATATCATATCTGGCATCTTACTTAATCTACCAAAGAAGCTGTCGCTATAAAACACTACTTCGCTAGTATTTGGGAAAATGCTTACAGTGTACAGATCTGTTCAGCGCCTCTTTGCGCTGTTGTCACTGCCACCGAAATCAATCTGGCAGCGGGAAAGATTAGAGCATTGGTTTGAGGCTGGTGAGTAATAATACTGCAGAAAGCGTACATCAAAAGCCTGTAATGTGGTGGGACAGAAAAGGCCGTTGATTTCTTATTTATGGCCTTATTTCTGGATCGTCTCTTTCCAAGGCAGAGGAGAGAGAGAAAGAGGCAGTGTGAGAGAGAGATGGCGAGAGATAATGATGGAGGAAGAAAGGCAGAAAAGAGGCTGTGACATAACAGAAAGAAAAAGACAATCCAGACTAAAGAAAGATGACAGTTGGAGTGGAGTGGAAGGTAGAACAAACTAGCATGAGCATCTCTTGTCATGTTTCCTCTTTTCTTCTCCTTCTCTCCTTAACCTTGCATCCCCTCATCTCCTCTCCTGACCTGACATTTTAGATTATGATGAAATCAGCACCATCTGTCTAAGTTACATTTCAGGGATGAAACACCCTTCAACTGTTATCACAATCTTTGTGAATCCATCTAGCATAGAGGAAGGACAGGAGAAGAATTATTTATATTATATATATATTCATCTGGTTCAACTGTCAGAACTACACTGGCTGACCCTCATACAACTATCTCTATGGTTATATTGGTCCATATCATGCAACTGCCTGCTTGTACGGGTAGAAAAACAGTCTTTTATTGATTTATTTGTGGTATTTTATTGTGTAAAGTTTGATTTTTATGAACTTGTGAAGGAATAAAAAGGGTATAAATTAGCAAAATCTTTAGCTCTGTTGCTTATGGGATAATAAATTCATTCATTTATTCAAAAGACATATTTGTACCATCCACCTTTGTAAAATAGCATATCATTCCTCTTTTGTTTAACAGTTTATATTCTGACAGAGAAGGTTAAATCAAAGTGGCTTGTGCAACACAGCAAATAAGCAATGGGGTCATTCCTATTTTCCAAAGTTGTGCATGCATGCTCTCCCAGGGCCCCTAGGCCTACACTTGAGGGAAGTTATCAAATGGTTGGAGTCATGGAATGACCAAAGGTCATAACTTACATTTACATTAATTCATTTAGCTGACGCTTAAAAGTATGTCAGAGGTCGCAACGCCTCTGGAGCAACCAGGGGTTAAGTGTCTTGCTCAGGGACACATTGGTGGATGTGATGCAGCAATAAAACATTCAGGGTTGATATGTGGATCATACCCAACCCAAACGAGTCTGAGTCAAGTTTGAATAAAATGGGATCCATAGAACCACCCAGACTCACCAGAGACGTTTTTAGAGACCTTCAAATCAAATGATAACCATACATTTAGTTGATTTTATATAGATATGCTAAAAACAATTGGATAATATGTATGAAATATTTTAACTCAACAGGTCTAATTTGACCTGAACACAATAGGAGGGTTAATGTGTGTTAGCAGATTACTGAACTGGGAAACAGGGCCATGGGAACTTAGGACCCTGGGAACATAGATATGGCCCCTAAGCAACAGTGTCTTTCTCCGTTTCTGATGTTTGCCATTTTAAACGCAGGTGTAGCCGAGCCTTAAATTTAGCAAATTGCATTTTGGGTCACTAAGTCTTAACGAAAGTAATTGTAATCTCTACGAACACTGTTTAAAAAAACCTCTGTGTTGAGGATAGAACAGGCCTTGGTGCCCCAAAATCATGTTCCTACTTTCATATCCTTACTTCTTTCTTTCATTGAGAGGGACTTAACTGAACTGAACTGTTGAGCTAAGGTAAACATAATTATCATCACACAAAAGACATACAGGATGAAATCGAAAAACTGAATGAAGCTTACTACTAAAGCTTTGTTGTCTTTGTCAGCTTACCAATAAAAAACATAAATCCAGTCAATAACATGCACAAGTCTGAAATCCTGAGTGTTGGTCTGTGAGTCAATATCAGCTGGGGTATACTCTAAAAAAAGAAACACAGGATACACATCTAAAATGTCACTTTAACATTTGGACTGGAGCATGTTGTTACATACATTTTTAATATGTTGACATTATTATATAAAAAAAAAAAAATCACCCAGTCAGTTGACATTTGCCCGAATGATCTTTGTGTTTCAATATGTGCTGCTGGTGCCACTTCCTCCCTGTCCACTTTATGATGCTCTCTCCATCCATGTATAGTTTATTTTTCTCTTCATGCTGCATATCTTATTCTATTTCCTCGTTATTACATTCTGTCAACAAGGTCTGATTGTGTTGGATTTGAGTGTGATTGCTGTGATCACCTGTGGTTCATTAAGACCGAGGTTAAATCAACTGCGTGAGAAAACTTTTTGCTTTGGTCTGGATCAGGGATGACTTGGTACTTTATTGCATTTATATAAAAATTAGGAACGGAATTTACTTTGGGAGAATTATCTCATACTAGCTTCAGAGTTGGATTAGAAGTCAAGTGTAGACCAGCCTGGGATCTTTATGCTGAAGTTAAAAAGGATTTCACTGCATGAAAACAGAAATGTCAGAGAGGATATTTTTAATTTCTGAGAATCTCCAAGGTTACTGGTTGATATAAGGGTCTGGATAGGAATACATAAGATCAGGTTTGTAATATTGTAACGAAAATAGTCTGGGAGACAAGCATCACATTTTGTACAATATAGAAGCAAATTAAATAATTTAGAAAAAAGCATGTCAAATAACTATTTAAACTGCCCATCTATGTTTAAGTCAATTTTGTTGCTACAGATAAGTCAGATAAACCAAATATTAAATGTAAATTTTATTGACTTCTGTTAAAGTATTTTTGATCATTAAAGATGGTATTATACAGTTGCATAACTTTAATGTCTAAATAGATGTTGTAAAGGAACATGCAGAGGGGGAAAGGAGACTGAGAATGCCAGGAAGTTCACAAGTTTCTGAAATTGTGTATCTAAGAGGTGACAGAATGAAAGTGAAGTGGAACAGTTGTACCTGATACTAAGATAATATTCTATGTGTGAGAAAAATGTGAAAACCTGAAAAAATATGAATAAAGCCCGTTTACTGACTATTGCTTCTTTTCTAGTGCAAATAACTACTCAAATATCATCTTCAGTGTCAGTGATATTTAGAAAAATCAGAATCTTGAATTCTGAAAATGAAACTGGTTGTGATTGACAGACTTAACCATACAGCTGAGAAAAAACCCTGGAAAAATAGAATAGATGACATGTTCAGTGGTTGGCATTTCAAACAGCAGAGGGCTCTCCTGTGACATGTTAACTACCTTCACCCCCCCTCCCGCCCCGCTCCCTCTCTCTCTCTCTCATACACACAGAGAAGCTATAGTGTAGTCTCACTGACACACAACTGACACAGCCTCTCAGCCAACTCCTGTCCTCTTCAGATTGGTAGCATCATTTGCAGTGTCGGTCTCCATGAATACATGCATGTAGAGATCTGGAGTGGCAGCATTACATTCAGAGCAGCACAGCACCAAAACACACTCATCAACACACATCCCCACAGGCGCATGTACACAGATGAAGCAGGCGAGAGTGATGAAATGACGATGGTCAGATGGGTGGATGGAAGACGTAGAGCAGGTGAGGAAGATCATTTCCCCTTTTTCTCTCAATGAAGTGGTAATTCTGTCCGAGTCTGGGATCTCATCGCCTGCCTGTTTTCCCCGAGGCCGGTGGAGAGATGGAGAGATTCTCCTCTGATTCAGGACGCCCAGTTCTCTGGGCCAAAATAGGCCTCATGAATAAACCATAAACTATGTAGTTAAGTTATGTAACAACAGCACATGAATAGATGCAGCATGGTAAAGTACAGTAGGAGTGGGAGGGGTGGCGTTCAGTTTCTCTTTTTAAGTTATGCTCGAGTGCATAAACAAACATTGCAGTATACATGCGTAGCTTTTAAAGTGGCACTCCAAAATCTTTTCACATAGTTAAACGTCTGCTCTGCTGCTATTAATGACCATATTACATCCCCCATTTTAAATACACAGTGTTTTATAAAAACATGTCCTCACTAGGTGAAATTGTCTGGTAAAAAGGCAATCCAATTTGTGTGAATGTGTGCACCATCTGAGTGTTTTGCATGGACAGCTACCATAGCTACACTTACATGAACAATCAAACAAAACAAAAACATAAAAATATGCTAAATCACTGCACCAGTGGATGCTTAGCACCAAAGCTGGACACAAAGTTTAACAAGACGGAGAGTTGATAGCCTCGTTAGCGGCTGTGTGAGGCTGTACTTAGGCAGAGCTGTGCTTTGAACTAAATGCTAATATCTGCACGCTAACATGCTCACAATGGCAATGCCAACACGTTGATGTTTAGCAGGTATGTTGTTTACCATATTAACCATCGTAGTTTAGCCTGTTAGCATGCTAACATTTGCTAACTAGCACTAGCCGAAGTTTAGGACAAACAAAAATTTTGACATGATGATTGCGGTAGATGGGACTTTAAGGCATCTCCAGACTTGAATGTCTGCACCACATTTCATGGCCGTCCATCCAATAGTGGAACATTTCACCATAAATGTCAACGTCATGGTAGTGCTAGAGGTGAAGTCAGAAGTCTACATCCTCTGGGGACCATCCGTTTTCATGGCAATCCATCCAATAGTAGGAAATTCCTGTGATAATCTAATGTCCCTTTCCCTATTTGACCATGCCTTTGCTAAAGTGGTCTCCCAGTTCCTCCCATGCCTTTGCCTTTATGAATATGTGTCTCATGTAGGCTACCCACCATGTTTATGTTGTTGTGAATGTGAATAGAAGAAAACTCAGTGTAAAAGAGTTTAGCCGGGAGGAGTTGGGATAATTTCTTTCATAGTGGGAACGAGGGGCTTGCCACCGCAATAGTGGCCCAAGGGCTTTTCAGCCTCTCGCACTTAGCAGCAGCCAGACATGGAGAGCTGAGAGTCTGTGAAGGGGGAACAAAGGAAGAATCATCCTCATCATCCTCATCTGACACCAGAAACTCCTAACCCGTTAACTCTTCCTCCTCATTGTAATCCAAAAGGGCGTCTAGCGTCAAGCTCCCAGCATTGACATCTGTTTTCCCTGATCAGGCTGAGTGGGGGCTCCTCGGGAGAGGAGTTGGTAAGAATGGGGTCCCTATTTGGTAGGCTGGCCTACTGGGCCAGTCTTCGGCAGAGGCCCCTGCAGTGAGGGCAGTGGGTGGGTGCAGCAGGTGGTGAATGACACAAGATGCTGTGTGAGTCAGATATAAAGGCGGAGGACCCTGACGTAAACATGACTGCCAGCCACTCAGGGCTGGCATGAAAACATGAGAAGGCATATGCCAACATTATTTTCTAGATTTTTGTATGCAGTTTTTACTTTTTCAGCATTAGATTCTATAATACTGTGGTTCCAGAGGCTCCCCCCCTTTCTCTGCTGGGTCCACACCAGCTAGTGCATAAGGGACAAAGACATCTGCTTTTTCTCCCACTCTAAAACACTATTCAGTGAGATAGTGATCGTAGCAGAGCTGAAGTCAGCACAGGGTCTTTGGGCATAGGGAATAAAAAAAAGCTGTGGGCTGGAGTTGAACTGGGGTTCAGCTAGCGGCTACGCTGCTGTTGTGACAATGAGCCGGCTGCTGCCTCTGGGCCAAGAGCAAACCACAGTCCTGTGCCAGAGAAGCGCTTTCCTCAACACTTACAGATCAAGGTTCAAGTATGTTTGTAGCAAAATAGCAAAATGGGTAATTAGATTTATCGGAGAAAAATAGGCAGGGTAGAAAATGTACCTGAATCTCAGTGGAAGGTAACAAGGAAGGAAAGAATTCCAGTAGCAACCCTCAACTTGTGATTCACTGAACGGCGAGGAAATCTGGGGATCTTGTTATCCTTCTCTCTCTTATTATGGTGTGCTGTGGATAACATTAATGCCCCACATCATAACATTACAGAGCTTTAGGAGTGAAAGTGTCTGAAAATGGAGAAGTAAGAACCCCTGCATGGGTTATTTGCTGTCTTGCTAGACCATTTTGTACTTCTCCCCCATTTCCAACATACATTTTCTCTATACTGAAATCCTGTTGAACGTGCTCTGTATTTTGAGTTGGTCAGTTAAGAAAAAAAGACCTTGAGTTCCATTCATTCTAAATGAATTACTAATTATCTAAATGAGACCAAACAGGTATGTAAACCTTGGCTTTTTAGATATAATTTGTGCACAGCCAGTTCATCACTTGTATTCATTATGTTCCCAGCTATGGTTGCTGTGATTATGCTGATTTCTGACACAAATGCAAAGCCTCTCTACTCATTTATACAAAGAAACCTCATACACACTGCTGTTCATGCAAGAACTCATACATAACCAGCACCCATAGCCAATGCCAGGACCAATATTTACAGACACAGAGACATGCAATGATCTGGTTTCTGGAAGACATCTTTTCCCTGCTTTAACGAGCCTGAGCTTTAATAACAGATGGTCCCAACGGCAGTACTTCTCTCCAAACACACTGCATTTGTGTGAGTGTCTTGATTTCACTGACACGGAACAAAATCAAAGAAAAATTCTTTCTCCCAGAGACAAGCAATTATGGACATACATAATTGGCAAAGCTTTAATTAGATAAACACAGAGTTAAACCTCCATTACCCACGACTGAGTGTGACAACAGTGGAGGCAAAATACAGATGGATCTGACAACATTTGACCTGTCAGACTGGTTTTTGATTTGATTTTATAATCATTATCATCTTCAGATAATTATAACGTCAAAACAAAAACCATAAGCAGAAACTAAAAAGATCTGGGGTAGTATATGTTTTTATCTTCATGCCATAAAGACACATTACCAAGAGATTAAAAACAAAACAAAAAACAATTCAGAAAAGAAATTAATTTCCTCTATTCAGATTCGGCTCATGTGCTGGAGGACGATTTAAGGATGTGCCAGAGAGTGACTTTGCTTCAGCTTGTGCTTTTTATCTGCTCAAGGCCTTGTTAGATCATAGAGCGTGACATATTGAGGAGAAGTGAACGAGAACCCTCAGACATGGTGCTAATTAATTCACACTTTGGCGACCATAAAGGCTCGCCCCCGCACCTGCTGTCTCTGCATGGCATTGCATTACATATGTAGCCTGAAAGATTGATACTGCAAATGGCGGCACTCAGCCATGCTCATTACAGCAGCAGATGGTCGTATCTGTGTGTGTGTGTGTGTGTGTGTGTGTGTGCGTGCATCATGAGGGGTCAAAAACCAATATAGATAAAACAGACAGCAGCAGACTGACAGATTGTTGTACAGTATATCTGTACAGCAGTTTGTGTTTATTACAGAGCACAGGGGCATGCACTGTATGCGTATGGCTGTGTGTGTGTGTGTGTGTGTGTCAGTGCAGCGAGAGACAGCTTCCTCTGAGGGTAAGATTTACCGTTTACATATGTGTGTTATCAAAGAAGCAGAAAGCTCAGTTTTCCACTTAAAGTGCACTTTACATGCCAGCTGTGAAGTGTACCATTCTCCTTTGTCCATATCCATTTAAAGGAAGAGTGCTTTTCCTGTTATTAATGCAAAGATAAGTGTGGTTGAGGGCCCTTTCCACTGAATTTACAAAGCGCAAGCACGCTTTTGCATTTGAAAATGTTCCGTCTGAAGGTCCGCGTGCAAAATGCAGAAGTGCTGGTGGAGGGCCTGCATTTGATGAACCCAGCTCCTACATTATTTATACAAATATATAGCTTAAAAGAAATTCAGCGTTATTTATTTTCCAACTATATGAAATTTGACATCTACCGAGGAAAATGTCTACACAAGTCACGTGCTCCGTTTTATTGACCTTCAACAAAGATAAAACATTTGGTTGCGATATGTTTTCTCTTGTAAAATTTAAATTTGACCTTTAATTAAACTTAAGGTGTCAAGCGCACGCACGCACGCACGCACACATGCACGCACACACGCACACATGCACGCACAGACGACATTTCTCTTGTGTCTTGTTTTTTGTCTGTACTTTGTACAAACTGGAACTTCAGAGTTTTCAACCAGGTGCTGAATTGCTGCCGTGCCCTTCAGTAAGTCACCCAACCTTGATTCTCCCTACACAGCTTCCAGGCCAAGTGGTTCCATATTGCTGTGTTTGTATAAAAGCTTGTCTCACCGGGGTTTGGATGTGTGTGTCAGCAAAACAATAGCAGGTCTTTCTGAATAAATTAACCTACGCAAGAATACTTGCACACCTTCAAGGTACAGCATCCAAACACCTACTCCTGTTTTTTATACAGACATCACAAAAATCAACAGGAACAGGGGAAAAGTCCTGGACAGAGTGCATAGTGTGTACAACACAGACAGCACAGTATGAATATTCATCCGTCCATATATCTGCCGCCACTATAAAGTGTGTCAGGGAGGGTTTCCGTAATATAGAGAGGTCAGGAATCACCTGACCTCAAAAGAGAGATGAAGGAGGAGGAGGTAGGGAGGGTGGGCGGTGTAGGAAATAAGGAAAAGGCATAGAAAATTGATGAGAGAAGAGACATGGAGGGAGGAGGTGAAGAGGAGGGAAGAAGAGACAAAGATAAGAAAGAAGAGGACAGGATGTGGGGATAAAAGTAAAAAAAAGATGAAGGAGAAAAGCAGAGGAATAGGGAGGGAGAGATGAGGAGAAGAAATAAGGTAGGATGCAAGGGAAGGGTGAGGTCATGATAACTGAGAGAGAGAAAAAGGTGGAGAAAGAGGCAAAAGATCAGAGGAGGAAAAACATCAGAGAAAGGAAAGAGTGGAGAGTTCCATTAAAAGAATCAAATGTTCTTTGTGCTCCCAGGAAACATATGGCGCTCCTGCTAACTCAAAGAGCGATGCAGAGTCAATTGAAGTGTGCATTGCAAAAGGAAATGAAGAATACAGCAGGTTTCGGGAGACTGTCCCAGATTTGAAGTGATGAGAACACAGACAACAAAATCATCCTCGTGTCCCTGGTGGATCATTTGCTCTACATAACGCTTGGCATTAACACTTGTCAGTGCTAACACATGTACTGACTGCTACTGCTACCAGCTTGTTATACCATAAGTGGCAACCAATGCACAACGAACACACTACTAAAATAAAATGTGTTACACCACAAAAGATAAGTACAAGTTAAGCACATGCAACAACTAGGACTCTCAGGACTGTGTGGGCATATACAGAGCGTGCTTTATTGACATCGCTTCAGGTTTCTGACCCCATGATTAATGAAAGTCCAGCACACTCTATATAGGTTACATGTACACAGTATGATGTGTACAGAGTGATGAGAGTGATGAACATTAATGCTGCGGGCCATAAAACTAAAACAACGAGCTGAAACATGCACAAAAATGCTCCGTAGAGCTAAAGGGAACTGCACAGCCAAATGATACTAGGGTGGGTTCGTCACCACAAACAACACATTTCAAACCCATGTAGTTATTTGATCCATTGTTCATGTAGAAATACTGATTACAGCTGCTTTAAAGGCAAATGCAGTTAACATCATAGCATTGCTGCTTACATTTGGTACGACTCAAATTAGATTAGTTGTGTTTCCACAACACATGTTCCTTCTCCTTGTTTGTATAATTAAGGACTGAAGATATACTATAGTTTTTGTTCCAGTTTGTTTTTTCCCACACATTCTCACTCCCAACTCGTCACATATTGACGCTTGGTCATGGCCGTTTGGCGCGCTTTTTTTTTTTCGCCCTGGGTACCCCTTTTGCATCATTTTTAGAGGTTTAGGGCTCCGCGGTCAAGTTAGCAATGCTTAGCAACAACAAATATGCAACATCCGGTAAAGTTAGCAACAATCATAGACCCTATAGGCAACAATAAATATGCAAGATCCGATTAGACTTTCAAAATAAAACACTAGTGTTTCAAAACATCGCCATTTTGAAATGGCATGTTATTAAAGTTAGTGAAACGGCACAAGTTAAAGGCACAAAAAGTACTTGGTCATGGTTAAGAAAAGATCATGCTTTGGGTTAAAATAACTATGTACGTCAGTTAACACGTAAGTTAACTTACGCAATTTATGTAACTCGCCTAACTTAAAGAAAAATATTTAATGTCGACTTTCTTTCACACGGAACACGAACACCGCTGGTTCAAAGTCCGGGTTCTGGTCCTCCATCCGCCCCACCCACCTCCTTGCTCAGTCTTTTCTGTTTAATATCATATACCTAGGGATCCCCAGTGCGTTACAAACTGACGCCGATGGGTCTTGACCGTGCGTCCACATGTGACAAGTCAGAGAGTGAGAATGGGTTGTCTAGTTTTAGCATATTCAGTGTATAAAAAAACACCCAAAACTCCACAGCAGTCCTTACAGGTAGATCCATGGCATCTTGTAATCTATATATCCATATATTCCTCTTCGGTCTGGCAGAAGTTGTCTGTAATCATCGTCTCTTTAAAGTTTTCTACCTTTGTGTGTGTGTGTGTGTGCCAGGGGGTGTGTCTGTGTTTATTAAACAGTTCTGTCAGCTCAGCTTTCAGTCGGTTTGATGGGTTGTGATTGGATGTGACAGCAATGGAGGCAGTAAGAGGACACGCGCCCATACACACACATAATCCATGCACACAGATCGGGTCTCCTGGGAGAGAGATTCCTCTCACATTCATCTTTAATCCCCAGCAAACACAATGAAAACCTCACCTCTCCCCTGCCTGCCAATCATCCGGGCCTGATAACTCCTCTTTTTGACTCCCAGTAGAAATACTTTATTTTAAATGACAGCACACACACCGACTCTCCCCGTAGAGCTTATAGCCAGGCCTCTCTATGTGTGTGATGGCCTGTATCTTTGGGTCTCCGAGGCGTTTCCCTTCTAGCTCAAACATCTAACTCCTTTCCATCAACGGCACCCCGGGAGCAGCCGCATCACATTTTCATGTCCGTCTATTGATTAAATCATAATGCCAATCAATTTTTTATCCACTGCATCTTCAGCACTGTTGTGAACGAGTGTGTTAGAGAAGACAGGGATACAGTAGCCACTATAATGAAAAGAAAGAAATGAGGGAAGAAATGGTCAGGAAATTAGAAAAGAAAGCATGAAGACAATGAAAAACAAGCAGGTAATAACAATAAAAGAGTTGAAGTACACTCGTGTTATTGCAGTAAAGAGGCCTTGGGCTGTTTTTCTACGTGTTCATCCAGCGGTGTTTCTTTGCACCACTGGTGTAGAGTTGAATTATGTTTTGGTTTAATAATTCATCAGACATGGGGTTTAAAAGTTAGAGCGCTATACCTGCCAGCTCAGCCTATAACGCGAGTTTGTGTGTTCTGGTGTTAAAAGTTGCACACGCAGCCACACGTCCATCATGTAGATTTGTGATTTTTGTGTGCCTGAATGAGTTCCCTCTATTTCCTTGTGTTTGTGCACATCGATTTGGGGATGAGTAGGCATATGCTCTTCTCCATCCCCGTGAGGAGAAGGAGAGGAGCGAGAACCCATCAGCAGGGTTTAGATTCGCATATATCTTTAAACAATTTCAATTTAAGTGCCATTTTGCCAAATTACGAATTTGTTTCTAGCCCCTTTAATTGGCTTTAGTGGGACTTGTAACACCACTGCAGGGTGATTTGGTGGTTGCGCCAGTGACTAATAGAGAGAGAGCAGAGTGGGAGTAAGAGAAGAAGGGGCTCACTTGAGTATTAATGCAAAGACAGGAAAAGAAAGACATCTTCTGGCATCAAAGCAGCCCAGCTCTCTACTCTGTAAAATAATTAACACAAGCAAAATGGAGAGAGGACTTAGTCAATCTTTGAAGCTATCAGTAAATCCAGGGGAAATGGAGACAAGCAGTTGGTCAGTTGAGCTGTGAGACTTTCAAGAGCTTCAAATGCAATACAGGCTGCAATGAAGTACAGCCTATAGTTTTAATCCCCATTGAATATTAAAAAGTAACTACACTCTGTAGTCACACTATGTTGTCTAGTATGCATGCATGCGTGCACTGCAGTACTTCACGCCAAGTGACAGGTGTGCTTTCAGACCAAACGCGAACTGAGGGCTGGTTAGTTAACTGCTTTTTTAAAATTAAC
>NC_060154.1:29672681-29688768 GCF_021292245.1 Micropterus dolomieu
CACGCACACATGCACGCACACACGCACACATGCACGCACAGACGACATTTCTCTTGTGTCTTGTTTTTTGTCTGTACTTTGTACAAACTGGAACTTCAGAGTTTTCAACCAGGTGCTGAATTGCTGCCGTGCCCTTCAGTAAGTCACCCAACCTTGATTCTCCCTACACAGCTTCCAGGCCAAGTGGTTCCATATTGCTGTGTTTGTATAAAAGCTTGTCTCACCGGGGTTTGGATGTGTGTGTCAGCAAAACAATAGCAGGTCTTTCTGAATAAATTAACCTACGCAAGAATACTTGCACACCTTCAAGGTACAGCATCCAAACACCTACTCCTGTTTTTTATACAGACATCACAAAAATCAACAGGAACAGGGGAAAAGTCCTGGACAGAGTGCATAGTGTGTACAACACAGACAGCACAGTATGAATATTCATCCGTCCATATATCTGCCGCCACTATAAAGTGTGTCAGGGAGGGTTTCCGTAATATAGAGAGGTCAGGAATCACCTGACCTCAAAAGAGAGATGAAGGAGGAGGAGGTAGGGAGGGTGGGCGGTGTAGGAAATAAGGAAAAGGCATAGAAAATTGATGAGAGAAGAGACATGGAGGGAGGAGGTGAAGAGGAGGGAAGAAGAGACAAAGATAAGAAAGAAGAGGACAGGATGTGGGGATAAAAGTAAAAAAAAGATGAAGGAGAAAAGCAGAGGAATAGGGAGGGAGAGATGAGGAGAAGAAATAAGGTAGGATGCAAGGGAAGGGTGAGGTCATGATAACTGAGAGAGAGAAAAAGGTGGAGAAAGAGGCAAAAGATCAGAGGAGGAAAAACATCAGAGAAAGGAAAGAGTGGAGAGTTCCATTAAAAGAATCAAATGTTCTTTGTGCTCCCAGGAAACATATGGCGCTCCTGCTAACTCAAAGAGCGATGCAGAGTCAATTGAAGTGTGCATTGCAAAAGGAAATGAAGAATACAGCAGGTTTCGGGAGACTGTCCCAGATTTGAAGTGATGAGAACACAGACAACAAAATCATCCTCGTGTCCCTGGTGGATCATTTGCTCTACATAACGCTTGGCATTAACACTTGTCAGTGCTAACACATGTACTGACTGCTACTGCTACCAGCTTGTTATACCATAAGTGGCAACCAATGCACAACGAACACACTACTAAAATAAAATGTGTTACACCACAAAAGATAAGTACAAGTTAAGCACATGCAACAACTAGGACTCTCAGGACTGTGTGGGCATATACAGAGCGTGCTTTATTGACATCGCTTCAGGTTTCTGACCCCATGATTAATGAAAGTCCAGCACACTCTATATAGGTTACATGTACACAGTATGATGTGTACAGAGTGATGAGAGTGATGAACATTAATGCTGCGGGCCATAAAACTAAAACAACGAGCTGAAACATGCACAAAAATGCTCCGTAGAGCTAAAGGGAACTGCACAGCCAAATGATACTAGGGTGGGTTCGTCACCACAAACAACACATTTCAAACCCATGTAGTTATTTGATCCATTGTTCATGTAGAAATACTGATTACAGCTGCTTTAAAGGCAAATGCAGTTAACATCATAGCATTGCTGCTTACATTTGGTACGACTCAAATTAGATTAGTTGTGTTTCCACAACACATGTTCCTTCTCCTTGTTTGTATAATTAAGGACTGAAGATATACTATAGTTTTTGTTCCAGTTTGTTTTTTCCCACACATTCTCACTCCCAACTCGTCACATATTGACGCTTGGTCATGGCCGTTTGGCGCGCTTTTTTTTTTTCGCCCTGGGTACCCCTTTTGCATCATTTTTAGAGGTTTAGGGCTCCGCGGTCAAGTTAGCAATGCTTAGCAACAACAAATATGCAACATCCGGTAAAGTTAGCAACAATCATAGACCCTATAGGCAACAATAAATATGCAAGATCCGATTAGACTTTCAAAATAAAACACTAGTGTTTCAAAACATCGCCATTTTGAAATGGCATGTTATTAAAGTTAGTGAAACGGCACAAGTTAAAGGCACAAAAAGTACTTGGTCATGGTTAAGAAAAGATCATGCTTTGGGTTAAAATAACTATGTACGTCAGTTAACACGTAAGTTAACTTACGCAATTTATGTAACTCGCCTAACTTAAAGAAAAATATTTAATGTCGACTTTCTTTCACACGGAACACGAACACCGCTGGTTCAAAGTCCGGGTTCTGGTCCTCCATCCGCCCCACCCACCTCCTTGCTCAGTCTTTTCTGTTTAATATCATATACCTAGGGATCCCCAGTGCGTTACAAACTGACGCCGATGGGTCTTGACCGTGCGTCCACATGTGACAAGTCAGAGAGTGAGAATGGGTTGTCTAGTTTTAGCATATTCAGTGTATAAAAAAACACCCAAAACTCCACAGCAGTCCTTACAGGTAGATCCATGGCATCTTGTAATCTATATATCCATATATTCCTCTTCGGTCTGGCAGAAGTTGTCTGTAATCATCGTCTCTTTAAAGTTTTCTACCTTTGTGTGTGTGTGTGTGTGCCAGGGGGTGTGTCTGTGTTTATTAAACAGTTCTGTCAGCTCAGCTTTCAGTCGGTTTGATGGGTTGTGATTGGATGTGACAGCAATGGAGGCAGTAAGAGGACACGCGCCCATACACACACATAATCCATGCACACAGATCGGGTCTCCTGGGAGAGAGATTCCTCTCACATTCATCTTTAATCCCCAGCAAACACAATGAAAACCTCACCTCTCCCCTGCCTGCCAATCATCCGGGCCTGATAACTCCTCTTTTTGACTCCCAGTAGAAATACTTTATTTTAAATGACAGCACACACACCGACTCTCCCCGTAGAGCTTATAGCCAGGCCTCTCTATGTGTGTGATGGCCTGTATCTTTGGGTCTCCGAGGCGTTTCCCTTCTAGCTCAAACATCTAACTCCTTTCCATCAACGGCACCCCGGGAGCAGCCGCATCACATTTTCATGTCCGTCTATTGATTAAATCATAATGCCAATCAATTTTTTATCCACTGCATCTTCAGCACTGTTGTGAACGAGTGTGTTAGAGAAGACAGGGATACAGTAGCCACTATAATGAAAAGAAAGAAATGAGGGAAGAAATGGTCAGGAAATTAGAAAAGAAAGCATGAAGACAATGAAAAACAAGCAGGTAATAACAATAAAAGAGTTGAAGTACACTCGTGTTATTGCAGTAAAGAGGCCTTGGGCTGTTTTTCTACGTGTTCATCCAGCGGTGTTTCTTTGCACCACTGGTGTAGAGTTGAATTATGTTTTGGTTTAATAATTCATCAGACATGGGGTTTAAAAGTTAGAGCGCTATACCTGCCAGCTCAGCCTATAACGCGAGTTTGTGTGTTCTGGTGTTAAAAGTTGCACACGCAGCCACACGTCCATCATGTAGATTTGTGATTTTTGTGTGCCTGAATGAGTTCCCTCTATTTCCTTGTGTTTGTGCACATCGATTTGGGGATGAGTAGGCATATGCTCTTCTCCATCCCCGTGAGGAGAAGGAGAGGAGCGAGAACCCATCAGCAGGGTTTAGATTCGCATATATCTTTAAACAATTTCAATTTAAGTGCCATTTTGCCAAATTACGAATTTGTTTCTAGCCCCTTTAATTGGCTTTAGTGGGACTTGTAACACCACTGCAGGGTGATTTGGTGGTTGCGCCAGTGACTAATAGAGAGAGAGCAGAGTGGGAGTAAGAGAAGAAGGGGCTCACTTGAGTATTAATGCAAAGACAGGAAAAGAAAGACATCTTCTGGCATCAAAGCAGCCCAGCTCTCTACTCTGTAAAATAATTAACACAAGCAAAATGGAGAGAGGACTTAGTCAATCTTTGAAGCTATCAGTAAATCCAGGGGAAATGGAGACAAGCAGTTGGTCAGTTGAGCTGTGAGACTTTCAAGAGCTTCAAATGCAATACAGGCTGCAATGAAGTACAGCCTATAGTTTTAATCCCCATTGAATATTAAAAAGTAACTACACTCTGTAGTCACACTATGTTGTCTAGTATGCATGCATGCGTGCACTGCAGTACTTCACGCCAAGTGACAGGTGTGCTTTCAGACCAAACGCGAACTGAGGGCTGGTTAGTTAACTGCTTTTTTAAAATTAACCTTTTACTTTAATTTTTGGGATTAAAATGTTGATTTATCTTCACTCGCGCTACTCGGCACCGTGTTTCCGGTTTCACTGTTGTTGTTGGCGTTGGTGGGCACCCGGAGCTCTGTGATACTACTTAATTAAACATAATTAAAAGAAAACCGGACAAAACTGGACATTGCTTGGAGGAAAGAAAGCGAAGAAGTTGAACTACCTGGTGAGTTCAGAAAATATGTTTCTGTTACTTTATTGCAACTATCGTCGTACAAGTTAGCACGGTATAGCCCTGATCAATCTGAACTGTGTTAAAAAAAATAAGTGAAAGACGTCCTGCTGACAGACCTGACATAGCACGAATTCATATGTTTAATACATCTGCATCATGTTTTAGTTATTTCGGCATCAGTTTGATCCGTTTATTGCAATTAAATCTCAGGAAAATGTTTACTTTGGGTTCATGCAGCTGTAGTAATCGCAGGATGTGTTCAAACCCCGCGACCATGAATATTAATTCCTCCATTCTGTTTTTTCTCAAAAGAGAACACGAGACCTGTCATTAACAGTGCACATATGTCTGGTTTTGCATCATTTCCCCCCCACTAAGTAAATTAAACTGTTGTTAAACTGAAACTTGTAGTGTTTCTGTATTTGGTTGTGTTTTCTAAATGCTGGGCATGTGAAGTCAAATAGGTGTTTGAAAGATTTTTTCTTATTTTTGCTTGTGTTTTCTATTTGCATGTGTTGAATTGCATTCATAATATTCTGGATTACTGCAGTTCCTTATTATCAGGCTGCTCGAATAAGCCCATTAACACTCTTCAGCTGATTCAGAATGCTGCAGCACGTGTTTTGACAGGAACCAGAAAAAGAGATCACATTTCTCCTGTCTTAGTATCTCTGCATTGGCTTCCTATAAAATCCAGAATTTAAAATCCTTCTTCTTACCTACAAAGCTCTTAATGGTCAGGCACCATCTTATCTTAAAGAGCTCATAGTACCTTACTACCCCACCAGAGCACTGCGCTCCCAGAATGCAGGGTTCCTTGTGGTTCCTAGAGTCTCCAAAAGTAGACTAGGAGCCAGAGCGTTCAGCTATCAAGCTCCTCTCCTGTGGAACCAGGTTCCAGTTTGGGTTCAGGAGGCAGACACCATCTCCACATTTAAGAGTAGGCTTAAGACTTTCCTCTTTGATAAAGCTTATAGTTAGGGCTGGCTCAGGTGAGTCCTGAACCATCCCTTAGTTATGCTGCTATAGGCCTAGACTGCCGGGGGATTTCCTATGATGCACTGAGCTCCTCTCTCCTCTACTTTCTCTCCCTCTGTATGCAACCTCATCCCATTATTGCATGTTACTAACACAACTTCTACCCTTTCCCGTAGTCTTGTGCTTTCTCGTCCCTCTCCTCTCTCCTCCTATCACTTCCTGCAGGTGTTTCTGGCTCTGGAGCTTTGGAGTCTGGATCTGTGGTTGCGAGTCACCTGCTGCCCCCGTGTTCCTGCTACACTTTTTACAATTACTAGTCCTATTGTTATAATAATTACAATGAACATTACTATAAATATCTGTACCATTATTCATTTTCAGTCTGTACCACTATTAGCTTTTCTGTCTGTACTTCTGTGCGGAAAGTATTTTGGCTGCTTCCCTCTACCCCCATAGTCCTCTCTCCCTCTTTCATGATCTCTCTGTCGCTCTCTATCAACCCCAACCAGTCGAGGCAGATGGCCGCCCACCCTGAGCCATGGTTCAGCTCGAGGTTTCCCATTCTTAAAAGAAAGTTTTTCCTTGCCAGTGACGCCAAGTGCTTGCTCATGGTGGGAATTGTTGGTTCTCTGTAAATAAGGTCACAAAGATTTCGGCCTAGACCTGCTCTATATGAAAAGTGCTATGAGATAACTGTTGTTGTGAATTGGCACTGTATAAATAAAGTTGAATCGAATTGAATGAATGATGCAATACTTGTACAGCTTGGTAATGTTTGTCCAGGTGTCTTTAACGTTAAAGACATGAGCTAGGTTCACGCTAAAATTAGCTACTACATGTAGTATGGCTGTAGTTAACATTTAACTTCCTAGACATTAATTCCTTCAACTGGATGTTGTATTGATTGATTAACACCTTTGTGCTGCATTGTTGGCCAGTGTTTAAAATGTCATGTGATGGCAAACTAATAGATGCCCCATGATAGTGATTAGGCTTTTTGGCTGTATATATTGGCTTATAATTGTAAAATTAATAAAAGTGCAAGCATCAGTGCAACTCAACTGCATGTAAACCGGTTGTGTAAGCTGTCAATAAAGCCATTGTCACTAGCAAAAACGAGTGCCCGTTTCCGAGCATGCTCAGAAAATGTGGATGATGAAAACGGAATCAGACAGCCCTACATGTCCAACACGAGTTCTGTCAGAGTGTCAGAGAACATTTAGACGCTTGTGGACATGTTTCATTCTGATCTGATTAAAAAACTTTTCTAGTATTGCCCCCCGTGGCAACAGCTGCCAGCCTGTATAGTCTGCAGATAATTTCATTTTGCAGATTGTCTTCTGCTTGACATCCAACTTTTTCCAAACAAAACTATGTCAAAATCATAGAGGAGGAACAATTTCTTATCACTTTTAACACCTTGTATGACATGACAATGAATATATTTTAGAATTATATAACATATTTGTTTTCTATAATATCATCATATAACGTGAATTTTTATTTCACTATATGAGCATATCAGTAAATAACTGCAGCTCTATCTTTTATTTGACTTTTTCTCAACAGCTTTGTCTGGTCAGTCACCTAAAACCAACTTCATTCTCATTTCAGCATCTGCCAATTACACAATGTTAAGGATGTGCAATACAGCTATGATTGCTAAAGGTAACAGGTTGTTTTATGTTATATGTGTAAAAGGGAATAGAGAATACTATTTCAATACACACTATAATGGAATACTGTATTACAGAAGAAGAATAAGATGAAGAAGGTTTAAAACATTTAGACCATCCACCATTGCATAATTGGCACCAGACTGAAGTATCAGAAGTTGAAGCAAATATGGGATACAATTGATTTAGATGTAAAAGAAAGTTTGAATAAATGCCAGCTTTTCAGAGAGAGAAGCTGCGGAATTTAAAGCTTTAGCTAACTCATTTGAGAAGTCTGCCATTTCAAGGACATTTCTTTTATATGTATACATAGACACTGTGACTGACAGTGAAACACATACCTGTTAGCAACTTTTCCAGAACCAGTTTCTCCCCTGTTATCACCAATTCTTAGAAGTCCTGGTACTTTACAAGAGATATTTGAGTAGCAAATACTATCAGTAGGACTTATGGACTGCAGGAATTCAGGAATGGAGATATAGGTCAAAAGACAATTTCTCCAAGAGCTTGGCACGTATATTACAAAGAGTACAGTGTAACCTGCGCTATATGAAAAGTGCAGTGAGATAACTTGTTTTAAATTGGCGCTATACAAATAAAACTGAATTGAAGTTATCTTGTACAATGATGACTGTGAAACAGTCAATCTACTTGGTTCAAAGACAAACACCTATTTAGAATCATACTTCACTGAACTCCTTTCCCCTCTCGGTTCAGTGTTTTTGGCTGCTGTCTACAAGAGTGATGAAGCAGAGAGGCATGAAAATGATTGAACCATGACAATGACATTCTGAAACCTCCTTGTTGAGGTGCTAAAAGACCTGGAGGTTGATGGTATTCATAATGAACAATTCCACTGGAAGTTTTATTTAGCTTATGTTTGGGGTTAGCCATAATTCTGTACTGGGATACAGACAACACTGACTTTTCACTCAACAATTCTTTTAAAACTGGTCATCAAAAGTGGATAAGAGACCAAGCTGGTTCTCATTTCCCTGATACACCTTAGAAACAGTTCTTGATGAAGTTAATGGCTGTTATTAACGTTTCTCATTATGGTTTCACATTTAAAATATTGAACTTCGTGATGAAGCAGGTGGGATTTACTTCTGCTTTTGCATTAGTGTATGTCTGTTGATCTACCCACCTTCCCTCACAGCAGGGGTTACAACTGACCCTTTTAATAAAGGGTCTGAAATGTGCAAATGCACGATGCTATAAGACTGAAGCTAAAGCTGCATGTCCCTGGGAAGTCAGCATCCTTACCATGATCCATGTAGAAGACGTAAATAACGAATCATCATTGTTGTATCGTAATATATAGTATGTTATTGTTTAGGAAAAGTATATGCCTATTTCAATACTGCCTATTGCCAGCAACACTTTTCAGAAAAGTTGGGACAGGGTCATGTACCACTCCGTTACATCACCTCGTCTTTTAACAACACTCTGTAAGCATCTTTGAACTGAGGAGACCAACTGCTGTAACGTGGAAAGGGAATGTTTTCCATTCTTGTCTGATTTAGGATTTCAGCTGCTAAACAGTTTGGGGTCTCCTTGCCGTATTTTATATTTCATAATGCGGCAAACATTTTCAATGGGTGACAAGTCAGGATTGCAGGCAGGCCAGTTTGGCACCCAAACTCTTTTTCTACGGATTCATGATGTTGGAATATGTGAATTGTCCTGCTGAAATAAGCAAGGCTGTCCCTAAAAAAGACAGCTTCTACTTGGCAGTATATGATGCTCCAACATCTGTATACATCGTTCAGCATTAATGGTGCCTTCACAGATGTGCAGGTCAACTTTTTTTGAAAGGTGTTGCTGACATCAAATTCAAAATGGGCTTAACTTTTTCAAAAAACAATAACATTTTCAAGCTCCAACATTTATTATGTTGTCTTTGTGCTATGTTTAATTAAATATGGTGTATCAAAGTTTTGCACGTCATGTCACATTTTGTTTGTATTTACATTTTACACAGCCTGCCAATATCTGTTATGTAGGGACACCTTCAACACTGAGTACCAAACCCATGAGAGGGCAGAGAAGGCAGCAGACTGCTTTGACAGCCGGCAGAAGATAGCAGCACATCAGGATTGCTATTGGGCGGTAAAGGTGTTCCAATCCAGACTACCGCAGTAAGAACTTGACATTTGCAAGGAGAATATGACATCTCTCATGCACTTGTCTTCTCCACTCCCTGGTTGTGTTGAGCTATAGGCCAACCTCATCTACAGTTCGAGCATTACCTTAGCTGAAGCAGTTTCAGGTTATTACAAGCTCGGAACAACAGACCAGCTCCACAATGCAGCCCTCATTCTCCATTCTCTTGTTATAAAGGCATTCATCATCCTCATCACTGCCCAACTCCTTGTCTTCACCACTGTCCAGTGCTGCGAAGGTCTCACTGCCCAGCATTCGCGGAGATGAAGCTGCCCACCATTGCAGAGACCGTGTTGCCCTGTGTCACATAGACAGTGAGTGCCCCAAAGATCAAGCTGGTCAGAGTTCCTGAAATTTTGCTGAGCAGCTAAACTGCTACTCAGCTGTTCAGTAACCCAGAGACTTTGTTCCCCAGTTCTACTGAGCATTCAAGAGACAGCTGATTGGTGCTCCTGAAACTATGTCTAATAGCACCCTTAAGATAATGCTGGTTAGCAGCCCAGACTATGTTGTCCAGTCAGAGTTAGTTCCTGTGTTGCAACTGTTATATGAGCAATAAATACAACAACAAACCCCGGACTCTGCCAAAAGGCAGAGAACTTTGGTTTCCCTGAGCGGTGCTTATTTGTGGCACCTCCTGAAATGCAACAACTTTTTTTCTAGTGCTACTATTGACTTTGCACCTGTGCAACCAACAGCAGATCTTGGTGCCGGAACTGCAGCGTTCCCCAGTCTGGGCTATAGCAGCCTTCTGACTCAGTTTTGATGCCGCAACCTACTGTTCCTGCTGAACTACTGCAACAACACCCTGACTATACTGAGTGGCAGTAAACCGCAGCCCCTGTTACTAAACTGCAGCAGTTATCCCTGGTTCCTCCAGAGTCTGGCCATGGACCTAAGAACTCTGTGCCTGTGTTCCTGCCTCTAGACGCTTGCCTCTTTCCAGACCTCCCTCTGTCCACCCTGGGTCAGTTAGGACATTTGTTTTTTGTTTCTGTCGGAGAATTTTCTGTTTGGAACACCAAATTGCTCCTGGTGGCTATGCCATCAGTGTGTGAATGTGAATGAATGTAATTTCCGTTCTGATGTGCAATTAGCACCTTGGCCTCTGCCATCAATTTATGAATGTGTGTGAATGGGTGAATGTGAAGTAGTGTAAAGCACTTTGAGTGGTTGCAAAGACTAGAAAGGAGCTATACAAATACTGAAAATTTACCATTTGTTGTTTTGTCAACATTTTGTGTTTTGTTTAAATAAATAAAAAATCAAGAGAACAGATTCCAGCCATGTTAATGCCTTGTGTGTGGGCCCAAAACCTTCTTACACTTGCCGTATCCTTGACAATACTTTAAAAAATAAATATAGTACCTTGAGTTTATGAACTTGTTCATTGTGTGGCTAAGTGAATGTATAAATTTTTATTTTTTTATTTTCTCTATTTAGAAAAGGTCACTACTGTTGTCTAGACTTTGTTGTTGAAGTCTGCCAGAGTGAGCTAGGTAAACAGTCATAACCTAGTAAACTAGGTTATGACTGTTTACATATTGTGGTATGGTTAAGGGGTACTATAGTATACTGTTAAATAAAATAGTTGAGATCAGATGCAAATAAGTACAAGGACAAGTAAGAAAATAACTCCTGTGTTTTGTATAACCTCCAACTGCCTCAAAATCCTCGAGTTTACATTATTAATGCTGTTCTCATTTGAGTCCTGTCAGGGAATAAAAACCCATAAAAATGATTGTGTATTTGGCCTCATCAATACTGGCCTGGCCACATTTTTTTGTTTTAGTTTAGTTTTTTATAGTTTCCCGAATGATCGTGGCGGTCAGCTATTGTGTGTATTGATATTTAATGGCCACTTTTGAGGATTTTGATTTTATGTTTTGATGCAAAATATTTGATACCTGCCACCACAAACCACAAACACCAATCCTACAGTTGTTGAGCAAAACACACAACAGCTTTTACAAAAACTTTATATTAAGAAATTTCTCAATGTGGTGCCATATTTGGTTAACCCCTGATTTTATACATACACTTTTAACAAAGAACTTCATTTAAGCCAATACTCTTTAGAGTACTTTTACTTGTATAAAGGATACACCTCAGTTTGCTCAGCTGCTGAAGCATGCTCTACTGCTGCTTCAGTAAAGCCAGTTTTCAGCTCTGGGAAATATGAAGCAGGACCTCAGATGAGCAGGGCAGCAGCTTAATCATTAGGCCTGATGGATGACGGCTCGAGCTGGGCAAGGGAGGAGGAAGAACGGGATGGAGGAGAAGGAGGAGCATTAGACAAGAGGGATGGTGAAAGATGGAGGGTAAGTGGGAAAGAAAGAGTGGTTGAGAGAGATTTACAGGAGACGCGATGGAGGGAGAGCGATGGAAAGAACTATGAACGGAGGGAGACATGCAGGCGGCCACAGAGGAGGATCCGTCTAACAAATTACCTTCTCCTCCATTACAAAGGCTGTCAACCTGGATGCCTCTGTCGGCTCTTATACACACTCATGCCCGTCTCTGTTGCACACACACACAACCACCTATGGACAAAACCTCACACACCAAACCAACGCATACATACGGCCTGTACTTGCTTCACTGATTTCTCAAAAGTGCACGTGCATGCACGCACACAAAGTCTACCTCCTGTTAAGAGGTGATAAAGGAGCTTGTCATCGCAGCGATGCAGACTGCTGCTGTAGTAATGTCATAGCAACTCCACGGTGTGTCAGACAGAAGTGACTGTAGCTGTCAGCAGCTCATGTTTTATAGCAGGCTTTTGTAAACTGGGCGGTTAGGAGTCAATGTGTGGCTGGTTGGCTGACTGACTGATTCAAGCACTTTTTCACTAGCCAACTCACTAGTTGATTGGCTGACTGATATTACAATTCTTTCCTCCAGTCTGTGTCTCTATAAACTGTAGATGTAAGTGTAAATCAAAACAATATTAACAAATTGTAATGTTTGTATTAATATTATATTCAGAATGTTATATTTGACATTTCATGTGAATTATTTTATGTGAATAAACAGCGGTTAACATTACGTATCCCCAGTAACGGGACTAAATAACGGTAAATGGTAAATAGACTTTCTGGCTGTTTGGCCACTCAAAGCACTTTACACTACATGTCACATTCACCACATTCAAGCACTGATGGCAGTGGTGCGATGGAAGTTACCAACTGTACATCAGAAAAGGAACTAATCATTTACACACATTCATACACTGATGGCATAGCCTTCAGGAGCAATTTGGGGTTGGGGTATCGTGCCTTAAGAAAGTGGTTCCCAACCTTTTTTCATTGGGGCGCTGCACCTGCCAAAGTATATTTGGCAACCCACTTTAGCATTTTGCAGAGAAACGGTGAGGGAGAGGTTATCTGGTAGTATGTCAACGGACACGCAGGAAATGTTACATTACGGAGCGACAGTGAACGCACCACTGCAGATGTAAACACACAACCACAGAAGAAACAACATCTTTTATTATCTTGAATTTACAGGGGCCATGTGTAGTTTTCAGTGGCTTCTAGCAGGTTTGTAGCGGTGCAACCACTACGTTTCCAACCGTGTGCTTCTGTGCCACCTCGAACTCTTGAACGAGCACTCAAAACAGAGACATATCAAGAGACAGCGTCACACAAAATGCAGGAAACTTAGGAATTCTCCCACTGCAGCATTACAGTAACATTTTAAACAGCTTGTCATTGAAGTGTAGTGAACAACGGTGTGGATTTGTGCATTTTATATGGAATAAATTTGGAGCTACTCCAAATTCCTCTCTCCTCTCCCAGAGAAGAAGGGGGGGTCAAAGTTGCTTTCTTTAAGTGCTATGCCTGGCCAGTTGATCCTAAGACTGGCACCTTTTTGATTTCGAAGCTGATAACGCGGGCCTGACTGTTAAACTGACAAAGGGACACGAACCAGCGATTAGCATTTCCGTCAGAGATTTCCTTTTAACTCCTAAACTCATAGCGTTAGCTTACTTTCATTAGTTCTCCTATGCCGTATGAGTCAAATGCTTCCCACAATCGAACCTCCATTTCTCATTGTTCAGCAATTGTTTATTTTCCCGGTATTCAACCATCCTTTTATATCACATTAGTTAGAGAATAAATTCATTGTAATATAATCAAGAACGGTGTGTGTCTACGTCCCTGCCTAGAGAATTGACCCTTTAGATATGAGACTGACTGATTGATTGAGCGATTATTAACTAACTGATCACTAGTAATAATTGTATAATTATTAAAAACTACCTAGAGGTCTGGAGACTATAGGATAATAACAACTCCGGTGGTGCCCTTAAACAAGGAATAAAATTTGATTTTATGAATATTAAAATTCATAATTGGGTATTAATTCTCATAAATTTATTAAAATGCATAACAAATCTAGGTTTGCTATAGAAGTAATCCATGCTCGTCCATGCTGATACCGCTACATTGACTGCATTTGACTGACATGGTACATCGGCATTGTGTATCTTTAACCAGAGAGGCTCAGCACTGTCAACATGACTAAACTTTATTGGATAACGTAAAATGGTTGGTAAGCTGAAGTTTCATAAATGAGATTTCTGCCACACTTTTGTATAACAGTTAGATGGTAGTAAGTTATGTTACTGTAACATAGGGAATGGGTCTTCCGCTGCGATGTGTCCTGTGCTGTTATGTTGCATTATTGTATGTTATGTGGTTCAAGTAAGTTACGGCGACTCGAATTGTTGAAGAAGTTGTGTACCTGAGCATCGGTTCTAATAAATTTAAATTGAACGCTACAAAGCAAGGCGTTGCACCGCTGCTGAATCGTGACCGCCGCTACTAAAACCAAAATTTCCCGCACATTATTACATCAATGCGCTACTAAGTTTCACTCACACACTGTGCGAGCACGGTAACACTCATCACTTGGCTGGCTTCCTCCCCTTACTCATCAAAGGACATCTAAGTGACAGGTGCTGTTATAGCAGCAACCATAACTCTGAATCGGGAAGTACGTAGCGAGTGTTTGTTTGTCCGAGCGGCAGAAAGTGACGGTGAACGCTGTGACGGCCTGGAGCCTGGGGTGTTGGCCTGTTCTCTCTGCTTTTCTTTTCAGGTCTTTCTTCCTATTTGGTCAGACACGCCCACCTCATCAGTGATTGCAGCCACCTCTCTCTTCCTCGTGACTTTTCTTCCAGCTCCTTTTCTTTTGGTTGTTTGTTCTGAGTATGATGAGTTTGAGTTTACTTGTGTTCTAAGTTAATTATAAGTTAAGGAAACTTTTAGAAAACCGTATGCTTCATTCAAACTGTTTTCTGCGTGGACCTTCTCTCTTTGTTATGTTCTTCCACGAGCTGCGCATAACAACGTGAGCAGAGGAAAATATTCTGGCAGTAAATGTAGCCTGCTGTGTCCGCTGTGTATGTTAGCTTCTCAAGACCAAGAAAAGTCTGTCTGTTGTTTCCCCAGCTGGAAAAGTGAAAGTTTGCACTAGCTAACATCTTCCCTCCCCTTCAGACTGCGCAGCTGACCAGGAAAGCTTATACAGTAGCCTGCGTGTTTTAGCTGCTATGTAACTTAACATTAGCTTAATTTATAGAAACTAACTGGTAGCTGTATTTTATCACTACCTACTAGTCAAATGTTGAGATCATCAGGTACAAACTTAGACTAAACTGGTGTAGCCTACAGCTCTGTCCTGTAGCCTACAGCCTAATTTTAAGCTATTGTAATGTGGACATACATGCACAAATTTCTTTCGCTTCACCTCTGCTGCTACAACTGCAACCTGGGGGAAACACTGAGATGGATTAGTGCTCTTTGCCGACCATGGGCCAGGAGATGCTCAATGATCTGGCAGTGCTGTCAGTTGAGCGAGACTTTATTGGAGGACTTGATGACAACAAAGTCATTGACACATTCGCCCAACAGAAATCAAGATGCCACACTCTGATGCTTCCTTCCCAGAAAAAATATAAGTGTCCCCAACACACACACACACACACACACACACACACACACACTCCCTGCTCCCTGAGGAATGGACACTAGATACAATGCCCCTTTATTTATGATGTTTAATTAACTAAATGTAGTAAAATGGAAGGTGTAAAAGACAAGGTGATGATTCAATTAGACACAAGTTACCAAAAGCGGTCTTGTCGGGGGGGTCTTGTTTCTAGATCCTAACAACACCCCGGGACATATATGACCGTTGGAAAGTACAATGACATGTAAGACCATACCCCAAAATGACACATACAAGCATTGGCAAGTAACAGTCCAGCTACAGGTGTACCGGAACCTTAAGTACTTTAGTCACGTATGTCACGCAATCGTAGTCACATGACGTTTAACACGTGGTAAGCGCAGTTTGGATTAGGCAACAAAACTACTTGGTCTGGTTTAAGAAAAGATTGTGGTTTGAGTAGGTTACGTGATGTGAGTAACATAAGCCATGTCACGTAAGTCACCTATGAAACGTTATCTCACTTTAAATTTTAAATTAGTCAACTTTTACGCAGGACATGAATCTCAGTCTCCTGAGTTTACTTGACACATCCATGGGTGTGCATTCCATCTAGGCTAACAGTTGTTGGGGACAATAAACAAAAAATTTGTGTACAGGAAATATATAATGGTCATATTATAATTATTAAATTATTTTGAGTCTTCCACATAGTATTTTAGGTTTCATCTGGGACATCTCTTAGCTTACTTTAATATTAAACTGCAGCAAGCCCACTGACCTGCCACTTAACATCATATTGAGCAAGACCCAAAACAATGGCAGATCTACAATATTAGGGAGGAAGCAGGCAGTGGACCAAACCCTTATGATGCAAGGGAGGGGGCTTCAAAATGTTTCTCAACTGAAAATGCATTTTTTTGCCCTGTTTGCCTTTGTATTGTTTTGCTACTTACAC
>NC_060154.1:29688868-29754243 GCF_021292245.1 Micropterus dolomieu
ACACACACACACACACACACACACACACACACACACTCCCTGCTCCCTGAGGAATGGACACTAGATACAATGCCCCTTTATTTATGATGTTTAATTAACTAAATGTAGTAAAATGGAAGGTGTAAAAGACAAGGTGATGATTCAATTAGACACAAGTTACCAAAAGCGGTCTTGTCGGGGGGGTCTTGTTTCTAGATCCTAACAACACCCCGGGACATATATGACCGTTGGAAAGTACAATGACATGTAAGACCATACCCCAAAATGACACATACAAGCATTGGCAAGTAACAGTCCAGCTACAGGTGTACCGGAACCTTAAGTACTTTAGTCACGTATGTCACGCAATCGTAGTCACATGACGTTTAACACGTGGTAAGCGCAGTTTGGATTAGGCAACAAAACTACTTGGTCTGGTTTAAGAAAAGATTGTGGTTTGAGTAGGTTACGTGATGTGAGTAACATAAGCCATGTCACGTAAGTCACCTATGAAACGTTATCTCACTTTAAATTTTAAATTAGTCAACTTTTACGCAGGACATGAATCTCAGTCTCCTGAGTTTACTTGACACATCCATGGGTGTGCATTCCATCTAGGCTAACAGTTGTTGGGGACAATAAACAAAAAATTTGTGTACAGGAAATATATAATGGTCATATTATAATTATTAAATTATTTTGAGTCTTCCACATAGTATTTTAGGTTTCATCTGGGACATCTCTTAGCTTACTTTAATATTAAACTGCAGCAAGCCCACTGACCTGCCACTTAACATCATATTGAGCAAGACCCAAAACAATGGCAGATCTACAATATTAGGGAGGAAGCAGGCAGTGGACCAAACCCTTATGATGCAAGGGAGGGGGCTTCAAAATGTTTCTCAACTGAAAATGCATTTTTTTGCCCTGTTTGCCTTTGTATTGTTTTGCTACTTACACCGTTATTTTAACTATGTTTCATTACATTAATTAATAAGTTTTTTAGGGTGGGGACAACCCTAAGATGGGGTAGGTCCTGACCCCCCTGCGATTTCCGCCTATGGGCACATCTATCCACCCATACTGCCTCCCTACGCGTTGTTTAAACTACGTCACTTGACTTCCTTTTCTACCGTGATATGGCCACTAGAGGAACATAAAAGTATATATGGGTTGTAATAAGCTGCTGCATAATCGACCGTTTTTTCTGGTGCGGACGGGCTGGTACACTGGTTTTTATGGAGCCTGGACAGTAAGTCACATGAGGAAAGAAAAGAAAACAACAACTTTTGTCTGCACAAATTAATATGTGCTTTTGAATTGCAGTTATGCATTCAGTATATTTGATTTGTGCTCTCAATGACAATTTCTGCTTATGGATTAGCAGAACATAATGTTAAACAATAGTGACAACATGTTTACACTCTTGTCTTACTGGGATATGGTTTAACTTGCAGTGATTTTATTTTTGTACTTTACATAAAAAACAAAGGGGCATGTGATCGCTCTCTATAGTCCTCTGCTGCTGAAAAACTACTACCTTATGACTACTGTTGGTACTACTGGAAGCCACACAGCACATTCACAAACATCAATACTGCATAAAGTACTAAATTATGAACACTGCAGCTTAAAAAAACATATCACACTAGTGCCTTTGGAATATAAACATTGCCTCCATATAAAGAAATAAGTATGCACTTGCAAATGGACCTGTTAGCTGAAATTAATTGAATTATACAAAAACAGGACAGTTCCGTATAAACAATATCAAACAGTTGGGTACCAAATACAAAAATAGTAAACATAAATAACCTTCCAAATATATGTTAACCTCTCACAATAATGTTGTTAGGGTTAGGTTCTGTTGTGTTGTTGTCCATCTCTCTCCAAAACGTAACTATACTTAATCTTAGTAATAATTATACTGAATACAATAACTTACAATATAAATATTAAGTTTTTAATCAAGTATTTGGAGGCACCTAAAAGCTGTAGCTGCTAGCCTGGTGCAAGCACTCCTGTGTGTTCTCTACCGCTGGCACAAAAAAAACATGTACCTTCAACTGTGTCTTTTTTGAGTTCAGTGTGTACTGGGTCTGCACTGGTACATAATGTTTCCTGGAAATACTACAACTCATTTACAGTCCAACATTGACAAAATATCTATCCTTCTCCATTCTACTTGGTTTTTACAACCTTACAACATTAAAAATCATTGAAACAGTACCAGCTTGCACATACTAAAATATTACCCATGTGTGAATTTCATGCATGGTTGTGTGAGACACAGGTGAGAAGTTCGGTTCGTGTGTCTTCTTTTTTTCTTTATTTATACAGGGAAAAACCCTCTGAGACTGAGGTCTCGATTAAAGAGGTGTTATTATGCTCATTTTCAGGTTCAAAATCTTAATTAGGGGTTGTACCAGAACAGGTTTACATGGTTTAATTTTCAAAAAACACCATATTTTTCTCATACTGCACATTGCTGCAGCTCCTCTTTTCGTGTGTTGTACACTCTGCTCTTGAGCTACAGAGTGATGCATCTTACTTGTACAAAATCATTTTTGGGAGTTGCACATGCGCAGTTCCCATGTAAGGACTACTAGCCAATCAGAAGCAGAGAAGGGCGGGTCGTAAGAAACAAGGTAGTGTGATCCAAATCAAAGCCGCTTCAGACTGAGACCGTAACCTAGCAGATGGTAGAAGTTATTACCAGTCGACAACCACACAACATCATTGTTCCACATCTTACTATTAGGACTAAACGTTGAACTGTTGCCAGTGTTCTGACGATCTATGCTGCCTTGCTGAAAAATGCTTCCGTCGGCTTGCTCTGTTTTCCATTGCAGATAGTACCCAGAGATAGTACGTAGCTTGTCGTCATAGCGACGCCACACACAACTGCCGCGACGTAATGTTCAATGCGACACACACACCAGCGATCCACACAGCTTTCTCTTTTTTAAGTTAAAACATTTCAACATTCCTCAGAATGTAAATACAGATAAGCGGTATGAAAACCTTCCAGCTGTGTTTTCCTCTGCCGTTGTTGCTGCAGCGGTCTGTGTGACGGCGGGAGCAGAGGGCTCTGTGAGCGGGCGGCTGGCCGGCCTCACACGCTCCTCCCGCGGGTTGGCACAGGCTTCCCCCCGCAGCCACTTGCGGAACTCCTAAACTCAGAAAATATTCAAGCACATTTTTGTTCTGTCTTCACTCGTAAAACTGTCAATATTCGAAATCTACACAGCTGATTTCTCACCTCAAAACTTCTCAGGAGTGGATTTAGTGATGAAATTCCATATGTCGTGTTTTCATGTTACATTTTAGTATCCCTCAGCTCGCTTGGAACCTGGAAGGAGGTGAGGTGATATGAAAAAAAGTACCTGGAAGCAGGTACAGGTACAACATTTCTACAATGGAAACCCAAACAAAGGCGAGTCGAGCCAAAGGGCTTCCGCTCAGACTAGCTTGGTTTAAGGTCGTGTCTGACCCCGCTAGCCGCTTGGCGAGCTTTATGACGCGTTTTCATTGTGACGTCACAAGTAATGGAAGTGAAGGGCTGGACTACAAACGAGCTGTTTTCAAGCGGTTCAGAGCAGAGCTTTCTGTGGGAGATGGGAACTCCCTTTGGGCTGGACTTTGGGCTTTTTCACTTTGCAAACCTGTTACATGCACAAAAAAGAGATAATAAAGGAGAGGGGAAAAGCCAAAAAGCATAATAACACCTCTTTAAAGGGGTACCTTGTATTATTAGTGCAAAAAAGAATACACTTAAAACTAGACTAAAATAACCTTTTTAAAAGAAGATAAAACACATTTAAAATAGGCAAGTACAATTCACCATAAAATGTTCAATCAGACGTCTTAAAATGTGCTATAGACACAGTATATTTCCATCTAAGGTCATTCTGTAGATTATTCCAACGTTGAGTGGCACAGATGTTAAATGATGTTCCTATCTTGAATGAGCCGGCGGAACCTCAAGAACTATCCAATCCTATGATCGTATATGGTTAGAGCTGTTTGAATTGACTTTAGAGGTAAGATAATTTGGAAGTTTGTGTCTGATGGACATCTGCCACTTGGGCCAGAATTACTGCAGAATTACAGTAACTAGTGGGATTCGAGTTACCATAAACCTGTGGCATCAGAGCCGAGAAAAATAATTGCTCCAGATATAGGTTTCCACAATGTTCCACTAGTTCACTGTAACCCGTTCAATAGTCTAGCACAGAAAAAGGAAGAATTTTTATTTTTTTGCCACAATAAATCCTCCAAACTAGCAGAGCACGCCTGTGCTGTCAGTAACAGCCAATCCCAAACATGCATTATTGATGATGAAAGTCCTCCTTTGCATGCTAATGTTGTCCATCCATTTTCTCTCACATGAATCCATAAAAACTAATGCTCATGCCTCCTTGACTTTGCAGGGGCGGCTGTAGCTCAGGAGGTAGAGCGGGTTGATTGGTAGGTGGTTCAATACCCGGATCCCCCAGGCTGCATGTCGAAGTGTCCTTGGGCAAGATACTGAACCGAATTGCCCCTGGTGGCTGTTCCGCCAGTGTATGAATGTGTGTGAATGTTAGTTTCTTAGGCTTAGTGTATAAATGAATGGTGAATGCAGATGTAGTGTAAAAGCGCTTTGAGTGGTCGAAAAGACTAGAAAGGCGCTATACAAATACGGAGCATTTACATCACTGTTTGAGGCCCTTTTGCCCTCACTTCATATGAACCGGCCTTCTATTGCCCAATGAAAGAAGTGCAGTCATCATTAGTAGCCCATTGGCATGTAGCCATCTGTGTTTTCTGATTTATGAGAGTTAAAGAGAACTGGAGAGTGCATAAAATCAGGGTACATCTGTGGCATTGTGCTGTATAATGCATGAACTGCACATTTTCAAGTGGCCTTTTATTGTGGCCAGCCTAAGGCACACCTGTGTGTAGTTGATGTGGTACAGGTTAGTTGATGTTTGTCTGTTTAAAGGAAGTGAACTAGTTCATTGAAGATGGAGAAGTAGACAGAAAACAAGAAAGAAGTTTCTAAATGTAGAAAATGCTGTTTTAGCTAGGCAAGAGATGTCGAAATTCACCAAATTAAATGCCAAATGACTGCCAAATATGTTTCCTCAAATATTTGTTTACTTTTGAAGCACAGCTTGTGTTGCAAAGAAAATAAATTAAGAACTTGGTCTAATTACTTAATATTATTTTAAAGGTCCAGTGTGTAATATTTCTGAGGATCTATTGACAAAAATGCTACATAATATCCATAACTATGTTTTAAGTGGTGTATAAAGACCTGCCCCCTGCCATGGACGTCGCCACGTTATGCCACCATGTTTCTGCAATAGCCCAAAACACACAAACTGCTCTACAGAGTGTCGGCACTACGTTCTTCTTCTTCTAGTAGAATTCTGGCAGGGTAGACGCTCGGCACTACATTAAATACTTATGTTTGAAGGAGAAGAAGAAGAAGAAGTAATAATAAACAGCAAGGGTCTGCAAATAATTTTGCATCGGCGCAATTTTAATCAATATGATGGTGGGTGAGAACAAAAGACAAAATTATAAACGTAACACTTGTTTTTGCCCAAATTCACCATAAGCTGAATTCAAATCTAAGACTTTCTCTACGTACACAAATGGCCTATTTCTCTCAAATCTTGTTCACAGATCTATCAAAATCTGTGTTAGTGAGCATTGAGATAATCTATATGAAGATGCTGATCAGACAGCATGGGTACTGCACAGGTGTGCCTTAGGCTGGCCACAATAAAAGGCCACTCGAGAATGTGCAGTTCATGCATTTTACAGCACAATGCCACAGATGTACCCTGATTTTATGCACTGTAATTATAGTTGTTAATTTTATCGATTATTGCTGTACTGTTTTATTATGTTTTATGAGGTGACCTTGAGTGTTCAGAAAGGCGCCTATAAATAAAAATGTATTGTTATTATTATTATAATTAGATGTTGCAAGTTTTGAGGGAGCATCCAATTGCCATGCTGACTGCTGAATGTCCACCAGAGCTGTTGCCCGTGAACCCTCTCCAAAGGCGTTTTCAGAAGATTTTGAGAATGAAAAACTTAATTTCCTACATTGTGGAGACATTTTCTGCATCAATTTATGGTGGAAATGTCTTTAATTTACACAAGAGAAAACAAAATTCAGGTGGTTGGTGAAAAATCAGAATATAAAAACATGGTAGAATATAATGCAGTAATCAGTAGCTTCCTATTTAAAGTTACTTTTTTGGACAACGCAGGTTTCATCTATCTTTACATTGCAGTGCGTGCTTTCTTATAGTGCAAATAAACCTTTCTCATAGTATTTCCATTTGTTATTTAAGATTTTTTGTTGCAAGGTATTTTTCAGATACTTTTTAACAAATGCTCTCAAAAAGTGGTGAGGGCATGTCCCCAGTATCCCCAGAGTAAATGACACCTACTGTATGACCCTACCTCACTGCTCCCTCCCTACAGGTTGCTTCACTTCCATTCTCCTCCTGCTCTCTCTGTCCCTCGGCCAAGTTACGGTGACTCTGTCCCTCTGCTGTCCTTTAGGTCTACTCCTTCAGGTGCCCCGTGACTGCACAGTGTCGAGTTCTGCAGCCGATGTTAAAACTACTGCATCCACAGTACTGAATATATCGTTTATTTTCGCGCATTTGGTGACAGCTGTCTCAAGATTTATTTATTTTTTATTTTTGGCCCGCAAGACAAGAACAGAGGGCATTGTTCTAATCATATTTTTAATATCACTTGTCGTTTAAGTATTTTTATTTATGTACTCTATGTGTGCCTTCTCTGTTCAATCCATGTTTCTGTCTTGGCTTGCTTCCTGTTTTATTCTGAAGTAGTCTTTGTTGGCTGTCTGTGTCTAGTTTTTCTTCCTGCTCTGTTTACCTTGATATGATTCACCTGTTTTATATTCCCGTCCAGTTTATTTGCCCCAGTACTTAATGCCGGTGTTCTATTCAGTCTGTTTCGAATTATTGTAGCTTTAGAAGCTCTGACTCTTGTGTTGTTTATTCCTGCCCTGTGTATCTGCTTGTAACCCTTCCTACCTGTGTTTTAGATCTCTATTTCACCATGCTCACTTGGATTTTGTTTTGGACTCAGACACTGCCTGTAAGTGTGCTCGCTTTGCTTTAATTAAATCATTGAACTGAACCTGCTGTGCTCTGGTGTCCTGCGTTTTGGTGCTCAGCCTGCTCCACATCACAACACCTCATCACAAATAGTTCCTCTCATGTTTAGAATGCTGAATAATTCAGTGAACATAAGAGGCTCCCCAGCTCACTCTATGAGGCTAATATTTGTTTGCTCCCAAAAAAAGTGAAAGTAGAGACCAACCATGGAAGTTACAGACCAAACGCTCTTCTGAACTGTGATCAGAAGGCAATATCTAAGGTTCTGGCCACAAAATTGGGTAAGCATATCTCAACAATTGTACATCCTGACCAGACTGGATTTATACCGGATAGACTATCATTTAGCAAAGTGTGATCCACTTTTTCAGTTGCTGTTTGAAATTGCTTTAGAACCTCTTGCAATGGGAATCAGGGGTCACTCAGGTATCCATGGCATAAAATTTGGTAAGGTTGAAAGCCTCGTAAATCTATATGCAGATGATTTATTACTTTGTTTATCTGACCAGGTAGTATCAGTCCCCAACCTCTGGAACAACATTAAATCATTTAATAAACTGTCAGGATATACCACAAACTGGGATGAGAGTGAGTTCAAGTCCCTGAGGAATAATCTGAGCCTTTCTTTTATTTAAACTGTATTTCTTAGACATTATAGACAAATTAACATTAGAAACTAGAAGCTGCTTCTCCTTTCAATAATTTGCACTGATGGACTGCAGGGAGAGGGGGCTGTGTTGTATTGCTGATCATTACATAGACAACAAATTTGCTTCATTTCTTCAACTCTAAACTAAGTATCACCTCCCTCAACAACATTTTTATCGTTACATTTAAGTCAGGCATTTTGTACAGGAGCATATCCCAGAATTCACAATCAAACCTAAGAGTCATGTCTTTTATGATTTAGGGTACTTCTCTCGCTGCCTGAGTCTAAGCAGTTGATCTCCCGCTTTGTTACTGCTTTTACGACACCAGTAAAAGATGATCATCTCAGGGGAGCCTGGGCCGCTGAATTGGGGCTCCAGTGTCTGATGAACTATGGGAGGAATGTTTGTCTGATATACAGAGCTGATCCATAAATTCTAAATACAGATTAATTCAATTTAAAGGCTTACACAGACTGCATTACTCCAAAATCAAACTTAATAAGATATTTGAATCGGTGTCCTCTCTGTGTGACAGATGTTATATTGAAGAAGGATCACTATCACACTTATTCTGGCACTGTCCAGTATTAAGCAATTTCTGGAGTGACATATTTAACTCTTTCCAAACAAAGTCGAATGAATATTCAGCCGGACTGTAATTTGGCTATTTTTGGTTGTTCTGACAATATAAGGGCCCTTCCTTCCCATCAGAAGCAGACTATTAGAGAAGGTATGGTTGCAGCTAAATAATATTACTTAAGTGGAAGTCTCCACTGTCATCATGTTTCAGGAAGTGGATCAATGAAATGCTTTCTATGGCTAAGATGGAACAGATTCATTTTAACAAAGGGAACTTTCAAAACTACTTCTTGAAGGTGTGGAAACCATTTTTGATATTGCTTGCCCTTAATCTGAGCAAACTTTGATCTTGCAGTCATACTCTCCATAGCCCTCCATCTGTTTGTTTTCTTTTTTGTCTGTTTCTATTCTTCTTTATTGATTGATGTTTTCTATTTTTATTGTCTGATTGTTATGAGAAAATTTGAAAATAAACTAATAATAACAAAGGTTTTATGCAGTGTAAAATTTTTTTATTGTTTCTAAACTACAACCTTCTGCTGGTTAAAGCACTAACGACCTGAGTGTTGTGGAAAAGCTGAGAGTCTGCGATGAGGCATTTCTTTGAATTTTAAGGTGGAATTGATGAACGAAGGTAAATGACTCAGAAGCACTGAATTTTTCAAGACATCTTAACTAAACTGTCCCCAAACCAGGCCCAAAATAACTTGGCTCGATGGAGTGGGCAAGTTTAATTACATGCCCTTCCCATTCCCCACACATTTAGTTCAGGTGCTTTGAGCTTGAAGTGGAAGTCCGACAGTATGGTTGTGATCAGTGCTCACTGTCCATGAATACTGAACACTATTTTCATATGTTTAATGTTCTGCATATGCATGTATGTACACAGATGTATGTGTAGTTAATTTTGTATAGGGGTACACTGCCTGACAGTGTTAACATTAATATAGGCATTGTGCATATATCCACTGTGATAATGGCAACAGAGGGTAGACACAGGAAATGGGAGGACAGAGAAGAAAAAATATAGACAGAAAAGATGAAAGAGACTAGGGAGATTGATTGTGAGGTTTGTATTATGCATGTATGATCATCCTAAAGTGAATTGTGACCCCATAACAGGTGGCAAGGCAAGGCAAGGCAAGTTTATTTGTATAGCACATTTCAACAACAAGGTAATTCAAAGTGCTTTACATAAAACATAAAAACAACAGGGAAATATAAAAAAGTTTAAAAGTTAAACAGCAAATAAAAAGAGGCAGGTCTCCCACCTTTGCTTATTTTACTCCTTTGATTCCCCATCTCCCACTCTATCCTCCCTTTAGTTACTTAGCGACTCTAACCCTAAGGGGACTCTAGCTCTTCTTTAGATACAGTCGTCACTGTAAATCCAGATTGTCCACGCAAACTCCAGTAAAAAAAACTCTGGGACATAAGTGGCAGACCCACGTTTTGTTGACGTTTCATGTGTTGTAGCTAGCTAGCAAGCTAAGTGAAAATAAAGCTAATTCTAGATAATGCTTCTGCAATTGTATAGGAGTCTCAACACCTGAGGAAAGAAGCTGCTCCGTAGTCTGGTGGTACCAGCCGATACTTCTGTATATAAATACAGTATGTATATGTATACTGTATATAAATAATAATACATACATACATAAACAACTTAGTAATACTTTACATTATGACTACGGAGCCCGTTCTCATCTCAGGGCATCCAGTGCTGATGCTTTCAGAAAGAGTGACAAAGCATAGTTATTTGACACTAAAGGTACCCTTTAGTGACTGTGGGAGAGTGCTTAGCTAGCTAGCTAGCTAGCTACGTTCGTGTTAAAGGTGTTGAGGCCCCCCGAAGCTCCCTACCCTTACCATAACCATCAGAAATGTTAGTGTCTAAACGTCAGTCTGAGGTTTTGCCCCAGTCACTTTATGCATGTCGACCATATCCTTTGCGTTCTGCGATGTAGCAAACTCTGGAGTTTCACACGGACGCTGAAGGATACCTTTAGCGTAAAATAATTACGCTTTGTCACGCTGTCTGAAAGTGTTACTAATAATGCACTGAGATGAGAACACGTTGAACTACGCCAAGTTTGAACTCACACACAGCTACTGCAATAGGCTGCAACAGTTATCAGATCCACTCGAGTCTATGAGGACAGATCTATCACAACTGATATAAATTTAAATATCTTAAGTACTTAGACTGACTGACTGACTTGAAAAGCTCCCAAACTAAAGAAAATGTCTTGTTTTTTCCTTCCAGTGAAACTAGGCTTCTCATCATGAATGTTTCGACTTTTTGAGGAACCTTAGATCTTACCTAAAACAATCTGCTTCCAACAACAGCTTATACGCATACTTGAATGCAAAGCTTGACTGTCTTAGAGCAGTTCCTCACAGTACCTCAGTGTGTTAGCCAGCTTTAATTAACGTCAGCTTTTCTGTTAACGTTAACATTAATGCACTGACAACAGATAGCAGCACCAGACATAAAAAATGGACATAGTGTCCTTTACGTCACACGTAGATTCCTGAAGAGCTGTTCTGAAGTGGGGGAGCCGGCCGTCAATGCACCATCCATCACCACTCACCCCTCCTTTTGCAGGCACGGAGGAGAAACTATGGAGTACTACTACTACTACTTATTCTTGTATGCATTTAACGTAGTAACGAAATAGAAGCAGTTTGTCCGTACAAACATGGTGGTGCAACATGGCGACTTCCATGTAAGAGGACCCATGCTGCATGTAGATAGAAATGGCTCATTCTTCACAACACTTCACAACACTTCATTTTGTAAGGTCTTTATACGCCACGGAAAATTATCCTCCTAAATATTACACACCGAACCTTTAAGCATGTAAGGCAAAATTAGCTTTATACACTAAAACAATTTTTTGAAAAAGGCTTTAAACATGTTCTTTTATGCTGTAAAGTTGAGCATTTTAACATGGTGGTCTATGGGGATTGACTCCCTTTTGCAGCCAGCCTCAAGTGGCCATTAGATGAATTGCCGTTTTTAGCACTTTCCTGGATGGCTTCAGAGCTTGGCTTTAGAGGTTGCTGCCTGACTTGAAATATTAACTTTTGACGACTGCCTGGCAAAGGTTTCAGTCACTGGTATAACGTTATGTTACTTTTTAGCTAACGTTAATTAGTATAGTACAGTACTTGTAATGTGTAGTAAATCTATGGTATAGACTATAGGGTATGCACTGTGTGGTAAATCTATGGTACAGTACTACAGTTTCTGTTCTGGTACTGAACCTTTAAATGTGTTGCTGAGATGCATTTTTATTGTGTGTATGACAATTTTAGCCTTATTCTTTCAGTGCAGCGGCTTTGTGTTGGAGTTTCGACACTTCAGGCACCAAATTAGTGCTCATTCCAACTCACTTTTAGGAACTTGTTGTGAATTTAAAAATACTTTTCATTTGTTTAACATATTCAGAAATGTTCTAAACATTGTTTTAAATTAACTTCATAAAGCACCAAAATGAAAAACCCATTCATGACAAAAAGTGCTTAAATAGTGATAGAAAAACTGTATCTCAACCACAGCTTCCGTTCCACAATGTAGTTGAGAAACAAATGAAACTTATAATGAACAAGGTCATATAAAACTTAATTTGAATAACAAATTATATGCTCATAATATTTAGCCGAACATAAATATAAAACCATTTATTTTAACAGCTGCGACAGGCTGTATGAAACGGACTAAATAAATATAAAAACATATTTCAAAGCGGTAAGTAGGCTTACTGTCATATCTTAAAAGTACAACAAGTATAAGGCTTTAGTGCTTCAGTCAGTCTCTGTTGTGGGATGATATCAGTATACAAAAGAATATTCCTGCAAATTTAACAAATTTTAGACTATGATTTTGGATAATACTCAAAATTCCTTTGAGTGGCAGCAAACAGAATCTGATTAAAAATACAATTATCTTCACAACTTTAAAAATCCTTCCTCATTGGGGATCATTATTTTCTTTTCACGGCCTTTGTCCACCACCTAGTAAGCCAAATTGCCCCTCGAGGACATTAAAGCTTTACTCTATTTATTCAAAATTGGTGTTCTCTCTCATAGTTACTAAAACAGCACGAACATGACAATTAGAGAGGAACAGCTTCTTATTCAGATACAAGGCGAAACTTCCCACTGTCACTCATGTCATAAAGTGAAATAAAGTAAGCCATCAGGTACTGGATATAATCTAAGCCTGAACGCATACATTGTATCCATCTATACATACTATACATATATCAAAACCTGTGCTATAGGTGACTATGCTGGGACAGTTGTTAGTTCCTTACATAAGTCCTATAGAAGAATTCATTGGCTGATTTAGTGACTGAGTGTTCTGTAGAGAACGTCTTTGGGTTGGAGATGGTTGGCAATCGCTCCTTCTGACTGATGAAGGTGGTCTGTGTGATTGTGAAAGTTATACAGTCCCAAAACACTGAAATTTCTTATGACACAGACACACACATTAACATGTTTTTTTCCCCCCGACCTCGTAGTTTGTGTGTGAAACTGCTGTTTACCCTAGCCTGCCAATTATAATTTATGCTGCTCAGAATGCAAATGAGAGGATTAATGGAGATACAATAAAGTTAAATGGTTTTATAAAGCAGGGGCCTTATGGATTATACTTGTTTCACCCAAAGATGTAATGTGTTGTTGGAGCAGTGATAATAGCACAGTACAGTGTGCAAAAAATTAAAGATGTGACAGATTCAAGAATGGTGCTTTATGATGTAAACGGTATAACTCCACTGTTATCTTATACAGAATATACTGAATGGTCATTGTTAAATCCCAATAACTGGCTGTTCAAGCAGCTGACACAGTGATAACTAAGACTGACTCTGTAGGAGCCCTGGGTTTTCTGCTTGAAATACATTTATAGATGTTGACCCTCTAAAATGTTTGTTCACTGTTGACCCCTTGAAGAAGTCTGAGGGGTGTCTAAGGAGGGCAAATATTATTTCCAAAAAGCTCCTTAGGCCTTACAAGCACAGATGTAAGTCCAATCTATCAACACACGAGTCCAGGCTTTGATCTTAGTGGATGGAAAAGCCTCTGTTTTCCCTCCTTCTTTTCGCTCTGCTATAATCTCCATTTTATGGCTGCTTTTATGATCCCCTCTTCTTGAGTATTTATTGAGAAGGCAGTGGGCAAGCCTGGGAAGCAATTGCATTACACAAATCGGCCTCACAAAATAAAACCCATCTTTCTTTGTGGAGCACAGTAGTCAGATTACAGATATTTTTTGTTAAAGGAGTGACTATGTTCTGGGTCATGCCTACAAAAGTACAAAGGACTAAAGGTATTACAATAGTAAGATTAGCATTAAAAGCATCATTGTTTCAGTGTTGCATAATTGACAGACAGTAGTAGGCCGACTGATGGGAATGAGAAAGGGAGGTTAACTGAAGGATTCACAGAACTCAATAAAGAAGACAAAAACCTGAAGATAAAATGTGCTAAATACCCTCCTCAGCATATGCTTCTCTCACTATTGTCTTCTTCCTGTTATCTTTGTTTCTTTGTCACTTTCTGCTCAGTTTATTCTTTACAGCCTCTACAGTTTTTTCTTCCTATATCTGTCTCTTAATACTTATTTATTTGCCTTTCCCTTGGTTAAATCATCCATTCCTCCATTACTCTCTTCCACTGTTTACAGCGATCAATTTCTCTCTGGGAGGGATCTGGGGCATTTAGTCTTTATCACCATCACCTTCATCTATACAGGCTTATATGCTACTTTGTCAGTCTCCCTCTGTTCTTGTGTCCATTTCTGAGTGCGTTTGCTCTGTTACCATGTACCCTTCCTCTCTCCCTGTCTGTTTTCTTACCTTTAATCTCCCTCTACATTTCTCTTTGTGTTTACCCTCAAAGGAAATTAAATCAGTTTCAATGATACTTGACACTTAAACATAGTCCGAATATCTAGGGATGAGGAAATACCTGTTAAAAATGAATGTCCTGTGTAAGTCTTTAAGTTTTTTTTTGCTGTTCCTCAGCACTGATGGTCTGCTCACATGTTCTGGTGGCAAAATGTTTGTTTTGAAAGTATCGACCATCATTAAGGATCTGACTGACCATGGCTTAGCATGTAGTTGATCACTCAGGTAATGGCCAAAACAGGGAAAACTGTAGCCACCATTATGGTCAAGGTCTCATTATTGTTCAAATTGTCACATCATCAAACAGCACCTGAAACCCTCCCTACACACCATTCAAGTCGAAAATATTTCTGATCCCTGTTCATTTCTGAACCAACAATCCATGAAGCATGTCCATTTCATGCAGCGATTGGCCAGGTGTGCAGAGGTGAGAAACATCCCTCTCAAGCTTTCTTTTTTCATTCTTCACACAACTATTTCTGTCGCTCTTTATGTGCGCAGTCGAGTGCAACATCATAAATGCCTTTGAGGAGAGCCTGCCCGCAAGTGTATGGTGTTATTCCCATTTGTGCAATTTAACGGGTCTCTCAATGACAGCAGGAGTTTTGCCCCAGGCTATATTTGTTTGTTCAATTCTTTAAAGTTTGGTTATTGATATTTAATCCTGTACCCTGTGCTGTGTGTCTACATCTTTATGAGTTTGTGAGGGAATAAAAAGTCCTGCAGCATGTTGAACTCAAAAATCTAATTCTTTTGTGAATGCATTGCATGCCAGAAACAAATTAGTCCAACCTAAATGACAAAGCAGGTCATATAGGGGCGACATCCCTCCTCTTCTGCTGTCCGCCGTGGGACCTTATTTTGGAAGAAAGAGAAATATAAATTTTGATCCTGTTTGAATTGTGCCCTGAATCTCACATTGTTGTAGGTTTGACATAGACCAATTACGTTATGTGTGAAACTGCTCAGTTAACTACATCTCTTGTCTCGCATAATATATGTCACCAACACCAACATGGTCATCCCTTGTAACGTTATCCTACCTGATGTGTTTTATCCATTAACCAAGACCCGTTGTTCATGTGACTATATCCTGGTACAAAACACACAGACATTGTAGCATCAACACTTATGCAACTTCTGGGTGTGTAGTCTTTCTAATAACATATATTTACAGACTTATTCTTACTTTACGGCAAACTGCAACTTTCTTAATTTTCAAAATTATCTTTTAAAGTGACAAACATATGGGGAGCTGGGGGCGTGTCATCATCTTCATTTGCAAGGTACTTTATCCTCAGGCATAATGCCCATGTTCCACACATATATTTAAATATATACACACTCAATCCTTCCCAAGTATCACGTTATACCCAGCAGTGTGTAGCAGGGACTGATATAAGGAGCATGCCAGCAACATCCATTGTCTGCTGGCTTGATCAATGCCAACCTTGCCTTGCCAAGTCTGGGAAAGCCAACTCATACACAAGTCATGCTTAAAAAATTAGCTACACAGAGAACACTGCCCACTAAGAGACAGTTAGAGAAGCCAAGGGAGCTAGGGAGACAAGAGGGGAGTGAGAAAAAGAGAAAGAGAGAGAGAGAGAGAGATGCCTGCTGTTGCCACCTGCCACCTGCCACCCTGAACCCTCCCAACCGAGCTGTATCCAAAACCGCACTTGACAAATGAGCACAGGGACGCAGAGCATAGGCACAGTCCCTGAGCTACAACACTAACAATGCACATACACCATTCCATAGAGAGCAAGGGTGTGTGTGTGTGTGTGTGTGTGTGAGGGAGAGGGAGAGAGAGAGAGTGAGAAACATAGGGAGAAAGAGAAGAAAACAATGGGAAACATTGATGCTATATAGTGGCAAAAGAAAATGAACTAAGAGAAGAATTTTCCACAGCTATAAAACGCTTCATTTTCAAATAAATCATTCTCAAATAATTAAAAATATTTAAAAGAACAGCAATGACCATTATATAGCATTTGTTTAGCTAATTTTTCTCTTTTTGTGAAACCAGGTATGCAGAACCTCTTAAACTGTAATTGGCTTGTACTTGACCACTCAAAGCGCTTTACACTACATGTGCCATGTACAACAATGGCACAGCCTTCAGGAGCAATTTGGGGTTTAGTTTCTCACCAAAGGACAGTTCGACATGCAGACTGAAGGACCTGGGGATCGAACTGACTTCTGATCTTCTGATTAGTTCATGACCCACGCTACCTTTAAACCACAGCCTCCCCAAAAGAGTGATTCACACCTGTAAACCTGTCAGTTTGGCAAAATTCGTCGTAATTGTTTTTTATAATCAGTAATTGACTAAGGATACAGACAATAACAACAACAGATTATTGATTATTAAATAAAAATATCTATAGCACTTTTATCTGGAACTTCTATTACAAACTCTCTTACTTACTCTCTTACTACTTAAATATGTCTCGGCCCCCTTTTTTGATTGAGTGAATGGACAGTACATTTTGGGCCCTTTTTTGCAAACCAGATCAGTGCAACATCTGTTTTCTGTTCATTCATCCCATTGTGATTTTGCCTGTTATGATCCCAGTTTTCTGTTATAACTGTTAGTTTTTGTTCTATATTTTAACTTTGTCCTAATATTACGTGTTTGCTGGTGCAATGCACTAGTTTTCCCATAGGCATAACCAAGGTCTGTTTAATCTGAATTGTTCTCAAACCCATATGATGACACGAGGGGAAAAATACCTTATGCAAATTTTGAATTTTCTAAGATTTTTAAGTGGGGGACATTTTATGGCATATAGGTTTCATGTGGTTTGTTTGACAGACAACCATTTTTAAGCGAAAAAATTGACCAGTAGTGATGTGTTTTTGTGCCAACCAGCAATGATTAGTTTGCCAGAGCTGAAGGGGGAGCAATCTTTGCAACAGCAGCATGGCAGAGCCTATACCTCAGAAGCATGTATGACAGTGTTGTGTAGTTACTAGGCCTGTCCCCAACTAAGGATTTACATAGTAGAATCAGAATTGTCAAGTCTTGCCTTTTTAGTCAGTGTAACTTAAAATGTACATTTCCAGCTAAACTGAGTCTTATTGTTGACCATTTTCTCTCTGATTGCCTGCCATTCACCGGTCTTGTGCAGAGTTTTGCGTACATGTTGTGCTGCCGACAACTGCATGCACGTCGCAGTTCCTTGCGGGTCTATTTCAAGTACTATTTAAAAACGATATAATATTCTTTGTGTTGTTCATCAATGGTGATAAATGATCTGAACGTCCCACCGGGGGCGGACAAGTCGGCACAACACTGGTGAAGCTGGGGCTCTCTCTCTCAGCAAGATACAAGCGTTCCTCTTCTGCCATTACACACACATGCGCACTGTCGCCCCCCTCCTTAAGGGTTAGGGTTACAATTTAGGATTTATTCACACACAAGCTTTTTGAAGCTTTTGAAATGTTTATTTATATTTACGTATATTGTAATATATATGTATATATATGTAATGTATATTAACTTATTCGGAGAAAACTGGTTCTATGTAAAATCAGATGTTGAGCACCCCCATATCGCCAAAATGGCACGATCCTTGTTTCGCTGCGAAGCTTCAGCTGTGAGATTGAGATCGAAGCATCGAATCGATTGAACTACTTTATATCAGAGATGCTCACAAGTCTTTGAGGTTGAGTCAAGTCAAGTCTCAAGTCACTCGTGATTATAATGAATGTTGTATCAACTATTGTGTTCCATCCAGGGTGTTTATAACACTGCCTAGCTATGAGGGATTCTGTAACTGTAACCTGTTTTTCACTTACTGAGCACAACCTTGTAATGTGCAATGCAATTCTATTAGCTACTGTAAGTCAACCCCCCAAGACTCTCAAACCCAGTGCAACGTTATAACTATACTTATAACGAATGACAGTCGGAGTTAACCTCTCGTAGGTCGCTGCTAAAGCAAGAAGCAAGTTAATGTTAAATGGCCAATGCTGAGCTAAACATGTTTTCACTAACCTCAGGTTATTAACCTTTTTTGTGTTCAGCGCTTCTTTGTTTGGGTCTTGTTTTTATTGTAATAATAATAATAATAATAATAATAATAATAATAATAATAATAATAATGTAATAATAATACATTTTCTTTATAGGCGCCTTTCAGAACACTCAAGGTCACCTCACAAAATATTAAAACAGTAAAGCAATAAATCAATACAATTAACCACTATAATTACAGTGCATAAAATCAGGGTACATAACAATTGGAAACAAAGTTTGCTGTGACCTGATAAATAGTAATCACGTGGGATATGCCAGTTTCAAAAAATGTGTTTTCAGGCAGGATTTAAAAATGGAAAGGGATTCAATGTTGCGGATGTCCATTGGAAGAGAGTTCCTGAGACGAGGGACAGAGTGGCTGAAGGCTCTGAACCCCGTGATGGTCTGAGCAGGAGGTACAGTGAGGTGAATGGAAGAAGGAGACCCAAGAGTATGAGTGGGTGTGTTAATATGAAGGAGGTACAGAGGAGCGAGGTTGTGAATGGCCTTTAAGGTCAGGAGCAGACTCAGTGTGGTATTTAACTGGGAGCCAATGAAGCTGCTGAAGGACAGGAGTAATATGATTAATAGAAGGGGTCCTGGTGATGATACGGGCAGCAGAGTTCTGAACTAGTTGAAGTTTATGTATGAATTTAAGAGGAAGACCAAAGCGAAGAGGATTACAATAGTTATTTGGGAAGAGAGAGAGGGTGAGCAGGCTTTTACCAAGATGGTAGGAAGAGGGTCAAGCTGACAAGTAGTTGGTTTCAAATTTCTAATAATGTCCAATATTTCAGCAAAAGAGGGAAGTGAAAAACTCAAAAATGAATGAGAAAGAGGTTTCGGGAGAACTAAAAAAGATCTCAAACTGTGAGAGGTATTAGTAGGAAGATGCTGGTGAATCTTGTGTACTTTGGCATTAAAAAATTACATTAAGGAGTTACAGTAAGCAGTTCAGTACAGATGAGGTGCGAGAGAGTCCGGTGCTCGTAGTATGTTGTTGACCATGGAGAACGGGGCTCTGGTGTTTCGTTCGCCTGAACTAATTATACCTGCAGAATAGCTGGATTTGGCTGTAGAAAGAGCGTCCTTGTAGTGGAGAATGTGGTTTTTGTACCTTTCTTAGTGAACAACAAATCCAGTTTTCTTGTAAGGGCGTTCCAGGCGACGACCTTAAACCTTGAGCTGGCGTAGTTCTGATGTAAACCATGGGGTAGAATGGGTGAAGGAAACCGTCCGGGTTTTTAAAGGAGCCAGAGAATTTTAAATGTTTTGTAGGCCATTGTTGTATTGAAAAACCAATTCATGAGGGTTGGAAAAACAGTTATACTGGGGAGGCAGTCAATTTCACTAGCGAATGTGTTTAAATTAATGTCCTTAATATTTCTGAATAAAATTACATGTGGACAGTATTAAGTTGACATTAAAAGAAATTAAGATTAAGATATACTTTATTAATCCTGCAAGGGAAATTATATGTTTTTTACTCTGTTATCATTCTTAGTATTATTCACATACAGGTCTGAAACAGACACATATGCAGAAACAGAACCCATATCAATAACACACCGAGAGATGTCAGAGTGAGGGGGCTACCACTCAGTGCGGCAGCCCAGGCAGTTGGGGATTGCTCAAGGCCGTGCCCAGGAGGTGAACTGGCGTCTCTCCAGCTACCAGTCCACACTCCACAATTCCGGTCCGAGCTGGAACTTGAACCGGCGGCCCTCCATTTCATAGCCTGATCCTTACAGACCGATCCGTACAGACTGAGCTACTGCCACCCCAAATTAACATGTGATCAGAAATGGGGAGGTCAGCTGCAGTGCAACCACGAGGAGTGACACCAGAGCAGCAAACCAAGTCCAAAACATGACCTTTGGAGTAAGTGGGAAAGTGAATATGTTGCTCCAATCCAAAACTGTCCAGGCAAGATGTAAATTCCCCTGTGTATGCATGAGTGGTATTATCCATGTGTATATTAAAATCCACCAGCAATATTACTTTAGGGTAGAGTGAGCAAATAAAGGTAAGAAAAGCAGACAATTCATTTATAAAATCAGTATTGGGCTTGGGTGGACGATGTGGCCACTATAGCAAGAACAGGGCCGTTCATTTATAGGGTGATGGATTCAAATGAACCGTGAGAAACAGGGGAGATTTTACACTTCTCACGATAAATTATGGCGAAACCTCCCCTCTGTCTGAGTCATGGGGTTGACAGATGTAAACAAACCCGGGGGAGTAGATTCACTCAGCTGTGAAAAGTCATTAGGTTGTTGCTATGTTTCAGTCACACGGAAAATCAAACTTACGATCACTCAGAAGATCCTTGTCCATTAGAGAGGGGGTGTTGAGTAGTCTGAAGCTGACGTTTTTGGGGGGATGACAAGTTGAAAACCATACGGATTGTATTGCTTTGGAGACGTCAATGTAAAAACTCCCTCGGGATCCACTGTGGATGTACTTCCGACAAGTATGACGAGCAAAATCCAGACAGCGATGCAACGCCGAGGGTGGATCAGACAGGTGGAGGCGTAGTTGCAGAGGCTCAGCCGCTGTGTACTGGAGTACCGCTGTCATTGGATTCAGTATGAAAGACAGGGCAGTCCAGGAGAGCACAAAAACATCTTGTTAATCTACATTATTGCCAGCCAAACAGGCAGGGAAAGCAGCCAAGTGGGGAGCAGGATCCCGGTGGTACAGGTAAGCTAGTCCAAACAAATCCACCGTATAATCTAATCGTATGCCAATGTGGTCAGATCAGACTACAACTTTTCAACAGTCAGTGGAGACAGCGCGAGATCAGAGTCAGAGTGCATCAGTTAAAAATCAAGGACATCAGTTAAAATTGACTAAAAACCAGTAAAAGGGAGCCGGAGAGTAGCGGCAGCTAACCACGCCAGCGTTCACTCTCACAACTTCCCAGTTGTCCTCTCTCACGTGTGGCCGTGCTCAGCAGATAACTAGTACGTGTTACATAGGTAGGTTATAGGTAATGCAGGGAGTGGAATAACAGCAAGCTCATCAAACGTTTCCCAAAAATTAAACATCCCGCACCTCGAGTTCGAGTCAAGTCTAAAGTCTTTTGAGGACGAGTCTCAAGTCAAGTTTGATGTCACTGTGTGTGCGACTGAAGTCGGACTTGAGTCCCAGTCTCTGCTTTATATACTGTTGGAGACTTTGAACTGTAGCACAGTATCACATTTTTTATCATATGTTTTGTATGGAAAATCTGAATCAGTAAAGCTGTTCTGGCTAATGTAGTAGAGTACAATATGGGAAATTTTGTGAAATGTAGTAGAGCAGAAGAACAAAGTAGCATAAAATTGAAATACCCATTAAGAAAAATACTATACTTGAATTTAACACAGTACTTGATTAAATGGACTTACTTCCCTCCACTGCGAACTTGTGATACCCAGGAATCTAATGGAACGATCAAAAAGCACTTTGTCCTATTGGTATTTTTCCCTTTTTATCTGACATACATGTTTATGAGGTAAATATTTATGAAAAAATGACATGCAGGTATGACCAAAGTAACTGAAGATAGAGCAAAAACAAGCTAATGCCTTCTTAAACCTCCATCTACATTGGAGCCTATATAGTGCAGGGAGCTAAGCTGTGCATGTGTGTTTTGTTTCTATGTCTGCCCTCCAGATAGAACGGTTGCTGTTAAGTGCAGCGCCTGCCTGAACATATACACAAACACACACACACACACACACACACACACACAAACCACAAAGAGGTCATACAGGCATTCTGCCTTTCTTTACCCTCTAATCTGAATAATATAACACGAGGAATAACATCACTGCTACCACCCATTTGCCCTTCATCATGATCTGTTGTGTCAGTGCACTTTTGGCCTTGTATTTTTATATAACTGTCATTCTGCCAACCCCCCCCCCCCCTTCTCTTCCAATCCTTTTTACAAGCTGCACAAATAACATCTGGCATTTTGCCTGATCTCTAAGAATGTGATGATTAAGGCCAAGCGACAACCCTATTTCCTATTTCCCCTCTGCCCACCATGGCTGCAACCTTTTCTCATAGAGAAAGCATTTTTATCAAAGCTTTTACACTTATGACAGGGCTCATCTCTATAAGTGAACACATACTTCAGGGAAATATGATAAAAATGACAAGGTATGTATTACAAAACTGACAGTACATCTGTTTAATACAAATTTATGTATTTTTTCAGTGTTATTATACAAATACCGCGGCCCTACACAGTCAAAGTCCACCCACACAGGTGTTTTAACTTATTTGGCTAGTTTAGACTCTCCTCATGACTCTGCGTGTGTGGGTGTGTACAATGGCTGAATAATTTATCGAAATTTTGGCCTACTGCCATTTTCTAATCACAGGAGGCACAGAATTTGTTAAAGGTGATATGTCAAAATATCATTTTAAATTAAATATTGTTTTGCTGCAGAGATGTCCTGTCCTATCCATAATATTCTAGAGACTTAACAAAACATATTTGTTTGGTAGAGCCTTCCTTAAAAATCCTTAAAAATCACACCATAATCATTTAAATAGGTGAAATTTTCAATGAAAATGACAATAATGAGTATCGCAAAGATATCGCTATTGCAAAAAGCGATTTTTTTTTTATTGTTCAGCCCTAGTGGGTACAGTCATCTCCCTCCTGCTCCTGTTTTGTTGCAACCATTAAGACAACTCATGTGTATGTCATTCTTAAAACCACATTATGTTTGGTTACCTCATGCATAGCACAACTAAAGTGCAACACACACCAGCCTTGTCACATAGCAGAATGTTATGTTAATCTTGTCATTTGACTTCCGTGGCACACCCCTGACGTACCATACAGACAGACCAGAAAAATGAGGTGTCGATCCAGAGGAAGAGTATGATAAAACCACTGCTTTTATGTACATTTGACCCACGTCACCACTGGGAAATAAGACTGTGTTACAAAAGTCCTAAAACAACACAACAGTAGCATTTTACAATATTTGGATATCATCAATACTTCCACCCTGTTGTTATACATAATGAAAGTAGAAGAAAGTAAACCTAGTATATTTGGATTGATTTGGCTGTTGCTTGATCAACATGTTCTCACTCCCGACTCATCGGATATTCATGCTTGGTTAAGGCCCTTTGGCGTCACTTTTTAACGCCTTGGGTAGCCCTACATGTGTAGCGCGTATGTGTGTTGCTGTGAGTCCTTCTGCAGAAGACTTGAATAAAATTCACAGAAAGACAAGTGTTTGCCTGAGCTGTTTATTTGAAAACTCGAATTGCCATCACAATTTGGCGTTGTCAGCTGATCACACGCGTGACACTCGGAGCTGAAGGTAAAACCGTGCACGGCTGGTGTCTGGGACTCTGGACTTTAAACCTCCTCTCCAAACTATGGGTAAGACGTTGAGGGCCCGAAGTCTGAGTGTCCGAGGCTCGCTCACCGCTGTGATCCATTAGAACCTGATGGCTGACAACACTCTCTTTTTGGTGAGTAGGCTATTCAAGTGAAACGATTCTCGCTACCAAACAGGGTGTACGTGACAGACGTGTCAAAAAGTACTATAATACATTCCTTTAGGTCTGGGACCTAAATATAAAGTAAATATACAGTATTGTTGGATGCTGAATGTGTTTACTGCAGATGTATGACTGAATTGCGAATGAAAAAAAATGAGTGAGATCTGAAACAGCCTTGAGTTAACAAATTGCGAATGAGGAAAAGAAAAAAAAAAAACAGAACGTGTGTGAATGTTGAACAAAGGCTTTTGTAAAACAGATCAAGACATTTTTCAGTCTAAAAGCTTTTGGAACATGGAACATAAAGGGTTGTTAGAGAAAAACTCAAAATTACAGATCTGTTAACAATCTTTTCCCAAGCAGACGGCTTCAAGGTCCTTATAAGTGTAAGATAAAACAAACCCCCCAAATTTAAAACAAAAGGAGATTTCAAGCAAATTAATTCTAAAGTTAAATACCTAAAGAGAAGAGAGACATTTTATTACATTTGGGTAGTTTGGGATTTAAGAACTACACAAAGAAAATGGGTTCAACTAACAGCAAAAAGGAACGAGATCCTCTGATATCTCCAGTAATGACTTCTCTTAATATTAATTACATGATTAACAACTATGGTAACCGAAGCACTGACCAACTGGACATTTGGGTAAAGGAGTGTGGCTTTCCAGTAACAGGCAGCTTCTGTCAGAAACTTTAAAGAGTAAATTAAAAAAAAATGAAAATGAAAAGAGAAAATCTAGAACAGATAGGACAGCAGATTGTTTAAAGGAAGCACTTCTCAGGGACAGGAAAAAAGGCAGGGACAGCATCTCTAAACATTTCTGCATCTCAGTGTGTCAAACCAGGTCCTGATCTGGATCCGGTCTACCCCCCCCCCAGTAGACAGCACCAGCCTGCGTCAGTATCACCGCTACTACCAGCAACACAACAGCTGTCAGCGCAAAAACTACAGCTAGAAAGCAGGAAGCCAATGCCGTTCTGAAAATTTACCCTCAACTTGAGACCCTGGGTGAGGACACAGGAGAAGGGGCTGGGGGAACCTGTCACTCTCACTCTTCCACTGTAAAAGAAGAACATTTTCCTCTGATCCAGTGGAGGTGAAGGATTTGCCTCACTGCTACAGAGAATAAAAGCAGATTTTTCCCTGAAAATTGACTTTGGACAATATCAGCCTGTAAACAGCAGGACAAGGAGACTGTAGCAGACTCAGAAATCCACAGCACACACATAGAAGCAATAGGAGGAACCACCATTGAGACTGTGTCATCAATGGCACCAAGCCAGAAGTCAGAGACGTGGTGAAACACAACTGTGTGACCTGGGATTTTGGAAATCTTGAGACTGCTGAAAAACTGAAGCTCTTTCACACAGAAAAAATTCCTCCAACGACAAAACAAAGAGAGAAAACACAGCTACAGACAGGCTGCAAATGGCACACCTTTCATTAGCACAGCATTGAAAAGTGCAGGAGAGTATATGAGGATTAATCTGAAACAACATTGTGCGTATCATCCGGCCAGCAGAGGTGCAGTTGAAAGAGAAAATGGCACATTGAAAAACAAGCTTGTGAAATGTTGTGAAGAAACAGGTTTAACATGGACAAAAGCTTTGCCAATCGTTTTAATGCACACGAGGAGCCAGACGAGGGGCAGAGGAGGTCTCAGTCCTTTTGAAGTCCTATTTGGCAGACCATTGAACACGGGGATTGGGCCGGTAAAAAGACAACTCCCTGACACTAGCCAATGTGAGGATGAAATGTTGAGATATTGTGTTAATTTGAAATTCACATGCAGGTCAAACACGCCATCCCAAAGGCTGCAGAAAAGAAACTGCACGATGAACAGCTGTTTTAAAAAAAATTTTTTTAAAGGAAATATGAAGGCTGAAAACAAAAGGCCAGAAGAGAATGACATCAGAACCAAACAAATGTGATTTTATAGCACATTTTTTGCATTGTACTGGATTAATTATACCTGACACAAACTGTGAAACATGGCCCCTCTTAAGATGGCTCCATGTGGATCACTGATTCCTATTATCACCTCCACTAGGGCAATCCTCAACCCTGTCTCTCCCCCAGGCCACCTAACCATCTGCCTCTTCTCCTGCAAGACTGGGAAGACTCAGCTAAAGGTATGGGAGCAAGTAATCCTCAGAAAGATACAAGATCATGAGAATTCTCCCAAAGACACAAGGAAGGTGAGGTCTGTGGTGTCCTTTTACCAGCTCAAAATACCCAAGAGAATCTTAGGATGCTACAAAACGTTTTTAATCCATCATTTCTGGGCTGAGGCAAAACATGATTTTCCCTCTGTGGTTGTTAAGGCACTGCAGCTAAATAAGGTAAAACATGCTCTGATGGAGAAACAGCTTTGCACTTATAGTCACTATGGACAATGCTTTATCTCTGTTACCAGAGGGCATGTAACACAAAAAGTATGATGTTACATCCTTACAATACCAGTATTACAAATGGAAACTGTATAATGCTCTTGGTTTGTGTTTCCTAAAAAGTGGGTCAGGGACAAACCTGTTCTTGACCATAAAAGTACAAAACAAGCACGTTGACCAGAACTCTCTACTGCTCTATGCACCATACAAAGTGACACAGCAACTACATTTTTGGTAAAAATTGAGTTATACCACATATCTGACTTTGTGAAAAATTTGCATTATGAAGCATCATTATTGACATTCATGCTCATTGTGTGTGACTATCCCCAAAAATAGATATCTCGATTTTGTCAGACTCCGAAACCCCCTGCCTTAGACCAAACAAATTGACTTCTGACACAACTCTATAGATTTCTAAATGCTATTTTAGAACTGGAAGAATCTTCCACAGCCACCATTCAGTATTGTATTGAACTTTACCAACTTCCTTGTCTTCTAATAAGTCCTGTGGTGTGTCTAAACCATCCAGTAAAGGAATTCCCTAAAGATTCTCAGTTCTGTGGTATAGCCATTTGTTATAGGCTTCCCACAGAGGGAATTCAAGGTTGCTGGATATCATCACACTGACATTTGTCTGTGCAAACAAGCAGAATTTTGAGGGAAGGTTTTATACCACCAAATACTTTGTCCATGGCCCAAGCACGCTGTTACCAGTGTAGATGTAAGCGGTATGTTTCCTTTTCTACCACACTACAGACCAACACCTGTGAGCAGACCACTGCCAGCCTGTCAGCCCAGTGGACAGGGGCAGCCCATTCAACCAGTGGGTTTAACACCAGCTTAGATCTTCCGTGAGTCCAGAACAGTGTCTGGTTTTAACCTCCTCAGTGGTCAGTTCATTTAGTGTTGAACCTCGCTCCCTCAGTTTACCTGTGTTTATTGTTGCCTTACCTTGTTGGCTCGCTGTCTCCTTTTGAGGGAGTAGTTTTGAGTTGGTTTTCATTTGTCGATATTGAATACATACACTTTAGTTTGCACATAACCCTGACTTCCTGTCCTCTTTGTCCTGATTTTATTTCAAATATTGTTGCTCCTCCTCCCCCTGGACTTACCATCTGGAGGAACGTAACATTAATGTAGATTTGTATTTTTTTGTATTAAAATTGTGAATTTATACTTAAAATGATACTTCTGAACAACAGAGACTGTCCTCCCTAAAAAAAATTATAAATGCCGAAAACCAACATGTGCTGAGGATCAAGTGACAAAGCCCTCTGGCTGCTAGACTGTTGTGTGATATCTGTGAAGATTTTCAGTCATCCAGGTCATAGTTATTGAAAGAAGGTCTTCAACCAAGTCCACTGTTGTGTGTTGTGCGAGTGTGGTGTATAACATATGTGCATTTGACGCATAACAGTTTAACATAGCACTGTAGCAGCTGGATAGAGGATTAGTGACCTTTTAAGGGGAGAGTAGAGGTCAGTGGTTAGGTGGAGACTCAGACCCTTATATGGTGTCTAACAGATGCCTACACTTATTCTATAGGACTGTGCCCTTATATGGATTGGTGCCTTAGTTTGCAGACTCAGACCCTTATATGGTATCTAACAGATACCTAAACATATCCTATATAAGCTATGTTTGATGTACAGAGAGACAGAGGGGTCATCGGGCTGGGTCACTCTCCAAGCTGCTGCAGAGCTTCTAATTGATGCTGAACTCCTTGATGTAATAAACTTTTATGATCAAGAACAGTGTCAAGCGGATTTCTTCTCAACACATCATCGCAGCATTATTGTTCGGACACCACACGAGCAAAGAAATAAACCCACTTTCAGCAGAGACAGAGGTTCGTGGGGACTGTGACCACTGTTTACTTCCCATTTCCTACCTAAATTCAACGTAGGTTTCTTTCAGTCTTGACCACGATTGTTCCCTAATCTTAATGCAGTAATATTTTAACCCACACCACAGTGTTTTTATAATCTAAACAAAGTTCTTATTAAAATCCAAACCATGGCATTCCCATAACCCTAACCCTATTGTGTGTACCTTAACCTAGTGCTGTCAGATCATAAACCAGATGGATTTGTCGGGAGGCGAACGTCTACTCACAAATGCTGTCCTGCCATTGGGCCGTCATGTTAGAAACTGTTTATATGTCATTATGAAGGGCACTATTGGTGTATTTTGTCATTTGCATACAGATGCGTCAGCCAGCAGCTCTCTTACCCTATGGTACATTTTTACTTTATTTTGTTATATTTTTCTGTGTCCTCATCTTTACTGAGACCTGGCTGCCCCACAACATTCCGGATCAAGCTATTGCATCAGTGATCAAATGATAAAACAATCGGATAGTGTTTTTTAGGGCTTACACCGAATAATCGAAGATTCGATGGACGGGGGCCTAATTCGACTGTCAATCTCGGGGTATATGGGGGTGCTCAACGTCGGATTTCACATAGAACTACCAATTTTCTCCCTATAAGTTAATATACAGCCTATTACAATATCCATTTCAACGTTTAATGCTGTAAAACATGTAAAAAGAAAAAAAAACGTTCAATAAATGTTTTTTAAAATGCACGAATTAATCCAAAATTGTTACCCTAACCCTGGGTCATCAGTACGTATGTGTAGGCGTAGCGTGTGTGTGTGCAGTGGCACACCGGTTTGCCGAGTTGTTCGCACCTTGTGGGACTTTCGGATAATTTATCACTGTTGATGAACCACATAAAGAATATTATATCGTTTTTAAATAGCCAGCTATGTGACCTGTGCAGGTTGTTGAGAGAGAGAGAGAGAGAGAGAGAGAGAGAAAAGCGTCTTCAAAAAGCCTCAGTTTAGCTGGAAATTTACAGTGTCAGTTGAATGAACAGAGACTGCAGCTCTGCAGCTCAAGAGGAGCCACCATGTGTTACTTACTTGTACTTGAATAGGGCCTTTCACTGATGCCAGAGGCTGAGGTGCCAACTGCTCATCAGAAATTAACATTCACACGCATTCAATTTGGGGATCAGTATCTTCCCCAAGGACTGCAGAAGCCGGAGGATCAAACCGCAGATCTTCCGATTAGTGGGAAAACCACTCTACCTCCTGGGCTGCAGCCACAGGGTCAGATCATCAGTAAAAACAGCTAAGTGTGGACAGATGAGGCTACAGCTTTACAGGATTGTTTTGAGTGCACTGACTGGCACATGTTAAGAGAGGCCGCCATCTAGGAGAACCACATCAACCTTGAGGAATATACATTGTCAGTGTTGTTGAAGTGGTGATCACAAAGGCAATAAAATCAATCCCCAACCTGAAAGCCTGGATAAAGAGAGGTGAGGACTCTTTACAGAGCCAAAAAAGCTGCCTTTTTGGACAGGTGATAAAGAAGCTTAAAGCACCGCCAGAGTGAGACTGAAAGCTGGCATCATGGAGGTGATGCGGAGACATCAGCAGAGACTGGAGAGAGACCTCAACACCAGCAACACCAAAGATATGTGGCAGGCCATCAAGAACATGAGGCCACATTACTAAATAAGCTTAACACCTTTTATGCTCACTTTGATCTCCTCAACAAAGAGCCAGCTGTAAATTCTACTCCACCTCCAGAGGACCGGCCACTGTCAGTATCCACAGCAGATGTGAGGAGAGTCCTGATAACATCCCTGGCCGTGTACTAAAGACATGTTCCAGTCAGCTAGTTGATGTTATTACTGACCACCTGCTTCAAGACAGCCACCATCGTTCCTGTACCTAAAAAGTCTGCAGTGTCTAGTCTGAACGACGGCTCTCACCCCCATTCTGACGAAGAAACTGGTTCTGCAGCATAGAAAAGAACAACATCCCAGCCAGGCTGGACCCTCATCAGTTTGCTTTCAGAACCATCTCTACTGCTCTCCACTCAGCCATCACACACCTTGAGAAAAACAACACCTACATCCAATCAGATATAGTGACTCTTGGAAAAAAAAGTCCACCTCTGTAAGGATTCTTTCAACAATGTTGTTGAACACTTATAATAACGATCTGAGACTGTCAGTGACTTTATTTAGAGGTCACTGCTAAAATGAAGGATCTGTCTACTGAAAAAGAATTAGAGAAAAATGAGCTGCCAACCAGCAGCATTTTAGCTGAGCAATCACCATCCAGCAGGGATGGGATGGTCATGAAGGTTGCCTGCACAGTGGACATAACACCATATATAGCTGATACTGTGAATGCTTGCGCACGTGCGCACACACGCACTAAAACTTGTTTTGCCTTCAGTTCTTCATACACCTGCAGTAGATCTGAATTGTGGGAAGTAGAGGGTTTCTAGCTCAAACACTGCAGCCATGTTTGTGGCTATTTAGGAGTAACAGCTAACTGCAGATATAATGGATATCCAACTGCTGAAAGGGAGGCTTTGATTGTGCTGCTCATGGTGCGATAAGATCTATAGACTGGGGCCACACACAGCACCACATCTTACAACCCTCTGTGTGTGTGTTTTATTTATATTAAAGGTACCCTGTGGAGTTTGTGACCACCAGTAGTGCTATGAAGAAATGTTTTCATAAGTAAGTCCCTGTTATTTTTGTTCTAGATCTAGTATATAATATACTGAAAGTAAGCAAATTAATACTCTGCATAATAATTAAAACATTTAGGAGGATTATATCAAGACTCGATCAGAAGGTAAGACACAGGAGGACAAGTTAGTTCTAACATGTTTAAATTTGCACTGAAATGCAGCCCCGGCTTGGACTGGTGCTAGAGTACATTCACAGCCCCACTTGTATACATTCAAAGTCAGACTCTGGATCATGCATACATCAAACAGGCATACACTACAGACAGAATGCTAGGAGTCTAAATACACAGACGGCACCCTGCTCACCAGAAGAAAAGCTTCTTTTGTGCAAATGTGGTGTTCTCTCTGCTTCACATCCTGCTCACCCAAATTAAACTGCTTCTGTCTTCTCCTCCACTTTCGGCATTACTGAATAAAGTTCCCTTTGTTTGTTTATCTGGAGAGACAGTAGTCGGTTGAGCTACTATTGTCACTAACAGTTTGTTCTTAGAGTTTTGGCAGTGCAGTTCTCCTGCCAGGAGAACTAAGTGTAATTTCACACATATGAAGTGCGAAAGTAAGGACATACCAAATTGAAGTGGGTTCATTTAGAGCCGGGCCTCCATGAAAGATGATGAAAATGTCACTGTGCCTTATGTAATTTGTTAACTGTGACAGCCAGCCTACAGTGGCAATAGCTGTGGTGAGCTGGTGGCATTTATAAGAAATAAGAGTATTCCTCCTAAGAGTGAGGTTATTTTAAAAAGGTCTGTAAACTGAGATTGAAATCTTAATTAAGAAATGATTCTGAGAAGAAACAATACTATGATAACACAGGATCCATATTCAGCCGTGGATCCATCTTTTGTGTTTTTTCCCCTGCTGTTGACCTTCAGACGCCTTTTAGCTTTGCCTCATTTGAAGAACTGCCCGGAATGTGCAAAGTTGAAAATATACAGCGCTGAGTAGAAACTGGCTCATCTGTGGCTTTTTCTCAGCCTTTCTTCATTAGATCTGCTGTACTAAGAAACTGAAAGTAAAGACAGTAGTGATTGTTCCTGCACAGCCGGCTTTATCTCCAGTCAATATTAATAAATACTATGAGGTCACAGTCACAGCTAAAATGGATGGTGACCTGTTCATACTTCACTTAGCTAATGAACCTGCTAATTTGCTGCACCAGCTGAGTGACTGACAGCAGCTAGCAAAAGGACGCTACCAGTGCTTTTGTCGGTGTAGTCAAAAATAAAAATAAAAATAAAATAAAAAAGCTAGAGGCGCACCTCATGTTGTCATAAACCTTCCTAGAGTTAATGCTACATGAAATCTTTACTCTCATTTTGGTCGATATGAGGCCGGGGGGATAAAGATAAACTGGTCAGTGTTAGCTGAATTTAATCCCTCAAAGCTAAAGCATGAATTACTCAAAAGGATCCATTTCATATTTAAGTTATTGTTAATCCAGCCAAAATATGAATGGATTGTGTTAGCTTAGTGGCCATCTCCAAGAACTTAGATATTTCAGTCACTAAGTGGCCCGTAAAATTGGTTATGGGTAGAACTGAACTAGTCAACTATTGGCTTGACCTAACGACTAGCAGTGGAGTAGGAAAGTCTTTAGTCAGCAGCAGCCCTAACATCATTGAGCTATAGACAAAGCACTTTCAGGCATAATCAAGGCTGTCCTCACCCCACGTTAACAGGATTTTTAATTGAGTATAGGACTGCATTAGACTGTTAATACTGTTACAGTGTTATGAAACTTGGGAGACATGACTGCCACAGTGATATGCAGATTTTATTGGTAGAAGTAAATGATGTAGGTGGTCCTACCTTAGCAATGGTCACATGGAACTTGAAAAGTGGATCCAGAGTCTCTGGTGACTCAGAAGAAAACTGGGTCTCTGACAGGAAACTGGTGGCCTGAAAGTGAGAGAGAGAAGAACAAGCACACGTGTCACAAATGACACCCAAACATTATCTTTTTAATATCTGTCTCCTCTCCGGTCTTTTTAAGTCAAGTCATTCAGAAACAACAGTAAAGTAAGCTCTCAAGGGCCACTGAGCTGGCAGGACTTTTTGTCACACACAGTCCCAGACGCTGACACAAAGTCATGTAACGTTGCCTGCACGCACCAAAAAACTACCTCATTGTCACCTCAGCATACTTTGTAATATTCCAAAACTAAGCACCTCATTGTGACTTCAAAGTCGCTTTGGTGCCGCTGTAGAGGAATAGTTTCTTCATGAAGTCATATTAAGTAGCAGACAGATAAAAACATCAAAGGCCTGAAAATCAAGAAATATCTGACAGCGTATCATACTAGTTTTAGACAGTAGCATTCTCATCCTGCCTGGTTGGTTGGAGTTTAGAGTCAGTAATGTGTGGAGTGTTAATTTTATGTTTAATATATAATCTACAATTTGAAAAAAATTCCATAAAGGGCAATAAAGGTTTCCATTCATTCATTTATAACTCATATATGAATTTCTGTGCCCTGCGATGGACTAGGATTGGCTCCAGCCCCCCCGCGACCCTGTACTCAGGATAAGCGGGGGGCCTAGTCAGGGAAGGATGGATGGATGGAATTTCTGCTTCCTGTAATTAAAGAGGAATGCTGCCAGACACCTATGTTTTGACTGGGCTGTTCCGTTTTCAGATTCATGTACTGATGCAGTCAGCAACTGTTGAATGGACATTTACATGTTTTGGTAAAAACAGTCATTATATTAATTCTAGTCTTGACATTGATATTAGTTCAAGAAATCTGGAAGTTGCAAGTTGATCTCAAAAGCTAACAGTCCAACAGTCTTTTTGCAAATATGTCGTGATTTTTCAAACCGTAATGGATGATTCTGCAAAACCCTGAAATTCAATCATTGACAAAATTTTTGGTTTAAATCAGCCAATATTTACAACAGTCTCATTTTTTGTGCATAACAAATATGGCATGGTTCTGGCTGGTGAAATATTATGTTTACAATTAATACAAATTTGTACATAAACTGTGGGTCTGTGACAGAACAATGTATTTTGAAGTCAGTTTTGCTACCTCCCATTTCATTCCCAGAGCGTTGGCATTGGTAAAGTGTTGGGTGTGGAATGATTCTAGAAATACTGGCATGAATTTTTCTACAGGATTTAATTGTTTTAACAAAGTTGATAGTTCCCATTTGTCAATTTCTGCTTGGAAGACTAAAAAGATTATCAGTGAAGTTAGAAAATGAGTATGAAGTATCCTGAGAGCCATGGGCGTTGCTACAAATGCATGATGTCAGTGCACCCTGTAGAAATATTAAAATTTGAGTTGAACCTTCCTAGAGATCAACTAAGCAGAACTGTGATTAGCGGGGTGCACATCATGTACATAAATTGATACCCAAAGGTTCCTGAGTGCACGAGCTGCTTCTGTAGGCGTCAGGTTACTGGAAGAAAAACACTTCAAATTTAAATAGATAAACGCCTCAGCCAGGAAAATAAGCTAAAACGTGGGACGTACCTTATCAACTATCTCAACCAGTCAATATGGCACCCGCAGTGTGGGCACATATGGGGAATAGAAGTTTTACTTAATAATTCACATATTTACCCATTTTAAGAAGGCACAAGCAGAAAGTTTTATGAAGCCTTTTTGTGTGCTGCCTCTGAATAAATATGTGAATTATTGAGTGCAACATCTGCCTCAAAATATGCCCCTGTTGTGGATGTCAAGCTGAATATGTGTAGCGTTCCCCAAAAGAAGCCTCACTGCCTACACCCAGAAGAGAAGAATTAAAATCAAACACATGGTTACATCTGTGGTGCACTCTCTAAAAGCCATGGCTCCGAGTGCTGTTTGAACCCCGGAGACTTCTGCAGCTGTCTGTGTCTGCGGTCAAGCTGTGTTTCTCTGCAACTACTTGTAGAGATGAGTGGTTTGACATCAGCACCGTGATGATGCAGATACCCACATACATGTAGACAAATGTGGTAAAAAGACGAGTGGTGGGCCAATGACACACACACACACACACACACACACACAAACCAGAGGTATGCAGCTGTCATAACTCATTGCTCACTTTAAAGCAAAATTGTAATTATTAATCTTTGAGAGCAGCAATTGATTACGTCACTGTTACTCTACTGATATATTATTACCCAGAGACCCATAGTTAGAAATCTTGACATAAACATTAATCTGACGTTTTGAATATTAAGTCTGGCTAACATTGAAGCCCTTGTTAATCCACTTGGCCATGCTGAACAATTATCTAATATTTAGTTTTTAGCTGCCTTTTATGAACACAATTTCCCATAAACAGTAGATGACACATGTTAAACATCATCAGACAGCTATGTAAGCTATCAAATCAATCTTTGTTAACAAAGATGACAAAGGGTTCAACTTCTCAGTGCTGCAGTAGCCATTCATTCATCTTAGAATCTGGATCATAAACCCCAGGAACATGTTTCACTTATTCAGAAAGATTGATAAAAGGCATGCTTAATGGGACATTGCAGATTGAGTTACAGAAGCAAGAGGAAAATCAGCCAGCCCGGTGGTGACTTCAGGACTCTCAAAGGTCACTGTGCACTTATTTCTGTGAAAGATCAGGGAAAATGAAAAGCACAGAAGGAACGGGAAACAGCAACGAAGTACCATCAACACTAACATCATGTTATTTTAAGCGGTTATAATGTCAATGAAAATGTTTATATTGACATGGTTAAAACAATTTGAAAACAAAAGTTTGGTGTTATAGTGATGAAAGTACAGAGAATTATCACCTGAATCTGCTGGATGTGTTGTCGTGTAGTTACACAATAAAACGAACGCATGCCAATAAACCCCACCACCTCCACACTACAGATCCATGCATGGAAAGCTGAACTCAACTTCACGGCATTTCACAGGGATTGTTTAATTTTTTAAAAACAAAACCTAGGCTATTAAAATAATTAGAAAGATGCTGTAATTCCATAAAAATACTACCAATGAAAAACAGATAGCTACAATCCAAAATGTTGCTAAATGCAAGCACATACATGCTATACATAAACACTGCAGATCCTCCACCTGCTGACTCTCCTCCCTCAGTATATTACAGTACCATTAGCCATGGATATGCTGTGCTGAGCAGCAGGCCAAATCAAGCAAACTGTTCTGTACTTCACAGGGCCAGGATGAAGGGTCTTGGAGAGCTAAAGCCCTAAAACAAAGAGAGAGAGATCGCCAGGATCAAAGATACCAGAGTTTCATTCACTTTGTACTGAGAGCCCTTTGTAACGCCCCCCTATCTACTCCTCACTTCATCTTTCCTCCTAAACAAGGTTCACTGGTTTGCACTAAAAAGAGAAAGTCAAAACGCTTCTACCCTAAGGACAGCACCAGCACAGGTGAGTGATGTATAATACATTTATATAATGGTTAGCACTGTCACCACACAGGAAAAGGTCTTGGACCCTAAATGGCTGAGTGGAGTTTACATGTTCTCCCTGTGTTTGTACAGGCTTCCTCTGGGTACTATCGGTTCCTGCTGCCGTACCCAGTCAGTTAAAATAACTAGAGTCAGGAAATTGGAGAAGACAACATGTCCCTTTAGACAAAGGTCCCTTTTAAGGGCTATCCAATCCCTGTACATCCAAAGCAAGAGCTGTGACGGATTCTCTGCAGTAAGTCGGACTTGTTCCAGGTGGAGGTCGGCCTCTGCCAGGGCCGCTACCTCTACCTATGATAGGGCGAGAAGCCAAGTCACAGTGAGGAACTCGGAGTAGACTTCAGTCAAGTGAGTTGCGTTATAGACTTCCGTCATGTGACTTTTGTGACGTCCTTCACATGACCTACGTAATGTACTTATTTAAACACAAACCACAACATTAGTTTTTGTTGCCTAAACCAAACTTCTACCGCTAACAAGCACGTGTTTATTTTCATGTGATGTAGGTCACATGACTTACGTATCATAGTTAATGCTCGTATGTGTCATTCTGGGAGGCATGTGACATAGGTCACATCACATTTGGTAGGCAGGGACAAACGCCACCACTAGGGGCGCTAATTTGGGAAACGCTCATAATGGTCGTATTGGGAGGCATGGATTAAATGACCTATGTTGTTGTTTAGGTTGGAGGACATGTTCTTTTGTGCCTCATCTCAAGTCAAAGCACAATTGATATATTTTTAGGCCAGCCTTTGAATGCGTCAGTACTAAACTGACTTTGTTTTTGAGGCCTACCACATAATCTCGTAAGTTATAGCACGCTATTTTTTTGTGTTTTATCTAGCCAACAGAATTAGAAGACTAGCTGAAGAAGTTAGTGTAGTCAGAGATATTTTATTTGACAAAGCCAACTTGTCACCCAAACAGCTCGTAACCGCAGCTGTACCTGAGCAGACGGCGCCCACCCACCTTTTGAAAGAAACTTTCTAGAAGAAGCCTACTCTGTGTTCTAACACGACAAAGTGTCGAACAGAAGAAACTTGAATCCAGCATCCTCCTGACTGTGCCTTTCTTCTCTTGGCCCCGATTTCCGCCGTCAGCCCTGAAACAGGACTGCCGGACCTGCACTCCAGGAGTCACAGGGGAGAGTAACTGCACCTTCCACTGCATGGCGCTTGCACGGCAACATGAGCTCTGCACACAACGCTGGAAAACCAGCTGGAGCTTCTCTTCTCTGCCAGCACTTCAAAACAATAGGCTGAACCATGGTTTCAGAGAAGTTAAGTGCCCTAGTGTTACGTTAGTACCTTACCTTATCTGCATGTTTGTTTATTTTTCTTGTTAATCCTTCATTTAATAATTTATTAGGTATTTATGTAGCTATGAATAAATACCCTCATTTAATCAGAAAGAAGCTGTCAGTGTGTTTTCTTTTAAGCAGAGTACAAGGTCAGTCTATCAAAAGAATTTAATCCTTCTGAAGAGACTAATCAAATTAATAATCAAGTTCTAATTAATTCAGTTTAATTTCCCTGCTATTAACAGGGCAACATAGTCTTTATTGAAGTAGTGCTTCTCCTACATATTGTAAACCGGAGACTCTAAATTGTCTGTAGGTGTCTGGAAGTACACATCTTGCCCATATCTTTTCTGAGACAGGATGGTGGATGGATGAATTTAATCTGCTGTGAAAAAAGGATAGTGGACTCTATGTTGTACAGATCATAAAAGCTCTGTGTGATGAATCTGTGACTTTGGGCTGAATAAATCAAACTTGCATGACTTCAGTCAACCCTGTGCTTTGACCTCTGATGAAACTGTCTTTTTGTAGAAGACCATATGTAGATTACATGCAAATGCTGTTCTAGAATAAGGTTGAAACAGAGAAAATGCTATTCAAATCAACTGCAACAACTGCTGGCACGAAAGCATGATAGCAGAAACACTCCCTCTCTCTTGCACACAAACAACCACACACAAAAACATTCACTGTTGGCATTTCTGATACACATCAACGGTGCCTCTTGAGCATGAAGGACAGTGACAGTAGCTCTGGACCAAAGTATTCCTCTCATCACTCAGGATTGTCCTATTTCAAACCAGATGCCCTTGGGAAAAAATACATTCTGAAATATCCACTTGTTTGTTAATGTTTACTCCTACTTAGAGCTCTTTGTAACCCAAGCAGCAATTCTAATGGACCCCATCCAGAGCATACAATGAATGTGAGCCCTTATCCTTGCCCAGTGACCACAAGATCTTTGATGCACGTCTTTATGCTGGTATTTAATTTTTATAGTACAACATAATTATGATATTTCCCTGGTGTACCACATAGGAATATACCCTGGCACTGTGGGCTTTTAGTTTTTCTCTCTGTGTTAGTTCCATATCCCTTATAGTCACAGGCAGCCTTGAATATAAGCAATAATATTGAGTGTTTGGAGATCATTTATGCGATAAAAATATTTCTTGAGCTACCAAAATAATTTCTAAATGATACCTCATCAACTAAAAATATAAACGAGGAAGCAGATAAAGTCATCATAAAACAAACAAATCCTCATTGTAATTTTTCTCTAGACCTTCATATCAAATTCCTTAAGAACAGATCAAAGCTTTCTCTGCCACAGTCTCCATCATCATCATAATGCCCTCTGGGGAGAGCTATCAGATCAATGTCCTGGAACCTAAGGGAAGAAGCTGGACTTCAGTAGACATGAAATAACCTACAGGCATTTTAACAGGTTTAATGTGCTTGTGTTGCATTTGATTTTCCACCCCATACCAATATGTTTTCAATCCTGGCTTTGGGCACACAGGGTTAGCTTTCTGTTTAAGGAGAGCCAGGAGAGTCTATTTAAGACCAGGCAATATAATGACCCTTAACAGTAATTAGCACTCCTACCACTTAGCATAATGTTTTCAACAAAGTAGGCCTAAAGTTTAAGTGGCAATACAGATGCGGATACTTTTCTCAAACTTTAGCAAGAAGTAAGTGTTCTTCAGCAGATGGACGTTGATAAGTTAGCAGAATAGTGTTTAGCAAGCTCAAACTAAATAGCAGCACTCAAAAGAGGAAGGATAAAAGACAGCAGTCTTTGGACAGAATTTGGAATTCAACAGAGTTGCTTATGACTTTGCTGAGCGAAAAACCAATAGAATGAACTTCTGATGGGTGAGTACATGCTACATGAATAGAATCAACAGTAAAATATCTGAAAAAAGTTTGAGTACTTTGTCCCAAAATAAGGTTTAAAAAGCATTATCCTTCTACTATGCATGTGTGGTAGTAGTGACACATACACAGTAGACCCTTACGTCAGTAGAACCACAAGATTGGCTGAAATATATTTTCCGCCTCGGGTCTTAAAAGCAGACGATTGGCTTTCTAGCCAACTGCCATCTTTGGTGTTACGGGCTTTTATAGAGTTGTATTGAGGATTCTTAAAGTGGCATGTCTCCTCTTAAAACGTCTCTGGTACAGGTGTCTCTTGTTGGAGTGAGATCAGGGATTTAAATTACGTCTGAAATGTTTGAAAACACTTACTAAAATCTGTGTCTTTGGTAACATTTTGTTGCTGTGCTGTTCATGATGAATGATGGTTGATGAATTGTTTATGCAAATGACTGTGTGATCAAATGCCACCATCCATTCATTCATACTGTGTAGGCCTATAATATCTTGCTTCTTGATCGCTATTTTTTTCTGTGGTTATTGACATACTGTGTAAGCTAGTAATGTGTGGATCAATACTAAAACATCGATATATATATATGATCCCAACGTTACCTGCTCTAGGATCGATCTCACCTAAAAGGATCAATATCTAAACTCAGTTATTTGGAGTGAGTGTGTATTTTATCATAAGTAACTTGCTGTCACTAGGATGGTCTAATTAAACCCGGTTGATAGGAACTACTTCTCCTTCCGTCTGTCAAAGTTTGATGTCTTGTCATTAAGCAGCTATAACTTGGAATTGGTAAGCCTACAGCCTACTTGTTATTTCCCTCATCAATACGGAATCGGGGAGGTCACATTGAACTACACATTGAACTAGAAAAAATATACATAAAAGAATCGGTATTGGTTTCGGTATCAGCAATACTAGCCTGGGTATTACTTGGTATCTACTTTGTTACTGTAGGCTGGCTAATGATAATTCAGTTGTTTTAGAGTAGATGACATGAGGCTGTGGTGGTTCAAGTCCAGGGCAGGCTGTTAGATTTGTTTTGATACATTTGCCTCTTCGGCTGCTGTCCGTGGTGCTGATCAAAGGCAGCAGGCTTGAAACGAGTGTGCTTTTGGGGCAGGGTTGGGGGATAAAGAGAAATATTTGCGCTGTGACCAATCGCAACCATGTTACACTGCTGCGAGTACTTATCCTTCACAGTCGATCAGGAGCTGTGTTTACAAAAGACCTTACCATTAGGACTCCTAAATGGTTATAAAAGTTCCTAGCTAGCAAGTTACACAAAGTAGCTAAAAGCAACTTTTAAGGAACAACAAGAACTCCAAAGCTAAGAGAAAGGGCAAGAAAGAGCATGTTGCTATAGATGACATCATGTTTCATGAATGAACTTCCTCACTATGTCCACTGTGATTGGTGTTTGCTGGGTAACCTGTCTGTGTCAGTGAATGTGAAATAAAATATTCATCCATTCATAGGGATGTAAAAAGTTGCTATTATTATAGTTTTACAAAACCCTGATGCAGAAAACCTCAAGCACACTGACTCTGAGTTTCTCTTTGTGACTTCAGAATACTCTAGACTACCTCTTACTTCTCTCAGACCTAGGAGCTACTTTTAGCACTGAAATGCATTGTGAATTACTCTTTTTGACCAAACACAAAGTTGGGACAGACACACCCCTTAGTTTCTCCTGACTGGGCCAGTTAGGAGCTACTTTTAGCTTTAGGATGTTTTGTGAATAGAGCCCCAGACCTAAATTCAGATAAAGCCACAACAACAAAAATCAACACACAAAATAGAACAGTCAGCTTGTATGGGGGAAATCATCATCACAGCTGCCCCCACTAGAGGTTGTTAGCAGTGTGTCAAATCCTTGTTAGGCTGTTTACACCTAAAGTTGTTGGTGCACCTTAAATGCACTTCAGGCTGAGGAAAACACTGCCATTAAAAGTCTGGTATGGATCTAACATTCTCAATGAGACTGACTTCTACATTGTGTAGAGCAAGGCTATTATTTCCAGTATAGAAAGAAGCTGTATTCTCGGATTGCTGATTTTCCAGCAAGTTTTGCAGCCAGAGCTCAACTAAACTGTACTTTGAAAAAATGTGCGTCCAATTAGGAATCTGGCATTGATGGGGTGGAAGTTATGGCAACAACAACTTTTAGAAAAGAATGGTGGAATTTACTATTCACCCTATCTACAGTATCACTGTAATACACTTTTATCCCACTTTATAGAAAATCTCTGCATGTCTCCCTTGCCACCCAAAATTCTATACTATCATGCTTGACCTCTAGGGAGAAAAAGACAAGAAACTCATAAAAAAAACTTTCCAATGATTGCTAGTAATAATACTGTGACTTGTGGGGCACTGAGATGTGGTGAGGACAAGAAACAACATCAATTGGCTGAGGAATTTATCCAATTCAGTTCAATTCAGTGGGGCTATGTTGGCATGGGAAACAGGCATTTACATTGCCAAAGCAAACAAACAAACAAACAAACAAAAAAAATGTTGTTGTTTATAACATTTATCATTCTTCCCCTTGAAATAATTTATAACCAAGAAGTTACTCTTATCATCATTCCGTGACTACAGTGCTGCAAGTTCACCTTGAAAAGACTTGTTTACTGTAGCCACTCTGTAAACCCTCAAATCATTAAATCTAACCGAAAAGACGAAAAAAGGCTATTTGAGGCATTCTTTTGACAAAGTGATGTTAGCAGTGTCTCAAATCATTAATATACTGTTTATAGGCCAGACAGTATGTCTATAGAGATCCCTTGTGATGTGAAGTGATGAAAGTAAGAGCTGAGAGAACAGGGAGGTGAAGACACTTCAAAAACCAGCATGAAAGAAATTCACAGCACTGTTCTTCACAGCACAGACTTACACTTGAAACAATGTATTATTCTGGAAAGGATACATTTTTATATATTTTAAGGTTTAATTTGAGAGGTTTTTGCAAAAAGTGTTTAATGTGTTATTTCAGACCATATAACGTCTGAATTAGATTCCTTAAAATAAGAACACATTTCTTGCACATTTGTGAACACAGATACAAAGTGTCTGGACAACAGTACATCGCTGTAAAAGACATAAATAACATGTCATTTATGTCTTTGATTCCCATTTTGGATGGGGGTAATTTTGCTTTTAGCAGCGAGGGAAGCATTGGTTTAAGTGACGTCATTTTCAGTGGACACAGAAGCTGCAGTTGCTTGAAGCAGTTTTCCACAATGATTGAAGAAATATATAAATATTGAATAGATTCAAGAGTATGTAAGTCAGCTGACCACAACCTGTACAGCTGTATAGATCTCATCTGCGTTGTCATGGACAGGTTTTCTGTTGCTATTTTTCAGGGAAGTAGCAATTTTTCTGTATCTGGTACTATTATTCCTAAACCTTTCAACGGGGCTCTAATTGGTCAAGTGCTTCTCTAACTGAGTGACACACACATCAATGAGCCCACCGCAGACTTATTTGAACCACCAACAAAATATCTGAAATATGGGCACGGATTCAGAGGTCTGGAGCCAGTCTAAGCTAGTGTCAATAGATAGTTTTGAATTGAGGTGACAAAGGCCACATGATAATATTGAATCTTTTAAATTGGCCAAATTCATACAAAGGACAGGATTCAATACTTTCCAGACAAAAAAAAACAGCCACTAAAACATTATTTAGAGACCATTATGAGAAACTAAAACTCTCCTGAGTACCAGGGCAGTAATAATGATAACAGCTTACCATTGAAAATTTACACATTTGAATTGTGTCTGTTATAATGACGCTGGATAACACTGACACATACTGCAGTACTGAGAGATGAAGGCAGTGAGACAGGACACAGAAAGAGCTGATGAAAGGCTGGAAAGACAAACAGAGCAGAGAACAGAAGTAGAGGAAGAGAGATAAAACAAAAAGAATGAATTAAGAAACCAAAAATCCTTGAGAGTGTTCCAGAGGTTAATATGGTGAGTTCATGTGAAATAAACACCCAGACATACACTTTTATCGCTCCAGGAAAAAACAAAAGGAGTGCGAAGCGGAGAAAGGAGCAGCACTGTCAAGCTTAGTTCCACCTCAGTTGGATTGTCATTGATTTTTCTTCTGTTTCTTCTTCAGTCTCCCTTCTGTCTATCTTTTTCTCTTCCTGCCTGTCTTTCTAGGTGCTGAATGTAATTGGATTCCCTCACTGTAAAACTGTGGGATTAAAACTCTGGAAGGGGAGGAGGAGGGGTGTATGGCGTGGTCCGACACTTGTAAAATAAGATGAAGAAATGAACAGTTAAAAAGTTTGCAGTTATTTTCGTTATACAGTAGTTATGCAGGATAAGACTGTTATTCATTATTTACATACTGTATGTGTTTATACATGCTGGTATCGTTGAATCTACAGAATCTGATTTTATTTACACTTCTGATTTGGACTACAATCACAGACGCTGCCAAATCTGACGCTGTTCGTAATCTGTTCCTGTGGGGCCACAGTTAAAATTTTGAATTAATCTCCGAACAGCAGTGTTGTCATAATTTAGCCTCAGCTGAAACTACAAGTGAAACTGAATGGTCACAAATTGTGATACCTATGAAACAAAACCACAAAGCACGAGTCAAAATAGACCATCTGCCATAATTTTCTTCCTGATTTTCCAGTCTGTTAGTGTAAATCCATCCATTAGCTATTCTCTCCTTAAGGGTCAGCTGGAGCCAATGCCAGCTGACATTGGGCTAATATAACCTGGACATGTTGCCAGTCAATCGCAGGGCTGCAAATACGTTTTGTATTGCCAAACATTCACTGTTAACACATTTGTTTTCCCTACAACAACGTCTCCTAATTAAAGAACGATTCATGTTTTTATAATTATATTTAGTCAACTTAAAGCACCTGTTTAAGGAAAAGAATCATGCTCTCGGTTGAAATTGTAAAAACGTAAAAGCTGATTTCATCCTGTAGTATCTGACTTCTGTCCACTTGGCAGCAAAAGCAAGCTGTAAAAACAAAACAGACATACTATCACTTTAGAAACTTGATATGGTGAACTTGTTTGCAAACCGTTGACACATTTAGCAGATATGGAGCAGCATTTGCATTTATATTGAGTTGTGTTGTTAACTTGATGAATGTAAGAGTCGGGTGATTATTCTCTGTGGGTTTGTCACTATGAGCGGAACCTGTCACATACAAGTATTCCATTGTTAAATAGAAAAATTGATTAGAGCCACATGAAGCAAATGTTTTGCTTAAGACCACCTTAAGGTCTTTGTCATGTCAGTCCATGTTGTGCTTTAGAAGTTGACACAAACTAACTTCCACACAATATACCTTGAGCTTTTGTGCCCCCCTGAAATTGTGGCTGGGTTCCTACCTTGCCCGGTTGACAATGTAACCTTGATGCACATATTAATCATTTAATATCTGATGGCATTTGACCTCTAGTGGTCGCTACAGCAACATGACAAATTAAAATTTGCTCAGTGGTCTGACCAACTTCATAACACAAAATCATAACAATTCTCTGGATAAATGCATTCCCCAAACAATTGCATGGTTGTCCATCACTTTGTATTTAGATACAGATGTACATCCAGATGCAGATCACAAAATGTCCTAATATTTTTCCATCAAAGTATCACAATAACACATTTAAATGATCCTCTAACCTTCATTCAGGTATGTGCTCTCTGAGTTCTAGTTTGAAACCAGAATACTAAACCACAGCATAACAAGCACTTGGCAAAGGAACAGACCTGACATTCAAAATGTAAAGGTACCCTCTAACAGAATAATCTGCACCAGCATGCATGGTGAAACAAAGACTTCAAAATTCAGCAGAGTTACCCTGGGTGGTAATAATTAATTAGACATGTAGCCTAAGGCAAAGCACAACAAAAACAACTGGTAGATTTCATCATATTATCAGGATTCAAGGACACACAAGCTTAAAATGACAAAAGAGAAAGGGCAGATGGCAGAAAGAGATTGCCAAACAGAAGGCAAAGCTTTATGGTGTAAAGAAGGTGTAGGTGGCTTCAGTGGGGGTCAAGCACAAACCCAGGGACAGCAGGGAGTTGGAAATGTTTTCACCTGGATGAAGTGAGTGGGGCAAAGCTTCCACCTGCGTCCCTACTCAAAAACTCACATTTTCTTTTCTTTTGTGGTCTTGTGGCAGATTATTGGTCATGTTCATGGGGAATTTAGATTTTTTTAAAAACAATGGCTAGACTGAGAGGGAATGGGAGAATGCACCAGTTTTTGGAATGTACACAAGATGACCAATCAAGATCCACTTCTTTACTGTGTCAGGTTAAAGGAGCTGTAAAGATAATGAAAATCTGCACTGTTACAGATGCTACAGATAAGAGTCTTTTTTTTAAAATCTTGTTTGATTGTGGTGAAAATTAGATTTTAACATTAGCTGTCAAGCTTGAAATATAATTTGCACATCTTAATTGCAAAGCTCATGTTTGTTTGTTTGAAATAATTAATAGGAATCTACGTTATTATTTGTAACTCAAAGTTCAGAGATGATAGCACTTATGTCCGGAGTTTTAATATATAGAGATCTAAGATACAATCTGCTGGACAGTGATAACTCTAGCTTGTCCCTTGATAAAAGGGAGGATATTGGGGAGTAGAAAGACTCTGAAGGGCGGAGAAGAGACGCACAGCAGACAGAGAGATAGCACCTAAGAAAACAGTGTACAAAATTAAGAGAGAAAGCATCAGCAGAAACTGATAGAAACATTATTATTTAGTGCACTGTTAGTAAAACTTTACAAACTGTATTATTAGTTTAAACCTGTCAATGAAAAGTTTTGAAATGTCTAAATTAAAGCATGTTGCTGAATTGTCTGTTCCCAAATATCTCAGTAATAATTACATTAATTTACAGAAAACAACACTTGTTCCTTGATTTTGTATATATATATATATATATATAAGTAAAATTTTTTTGTAAAACAACATGACATGATTTGGCTATTACATTATTAGAGTGCCTCTAGTGTGGCTTTTTTTGTTTATTTATTATTTTGTGTATATTAGTTTTGCAATCTAAGACTCGAAAACCTTGACATTTAATATCTCAAAACCATTCAGAATGCAGACAGTACCTTATAATTTTGAGATCACGAGATGACCCTGAAAGCGTACATAGATTGGGAGGTAGACTTTTGTGTGACCTTTTCTGCCCAGTAAAATGGGAAAAATGACAAGATCATTTATTTATCCAAACTGGTCAGACCTTGCTACACCCAAGACCAGTGGTTTTCTGCCCCCAAATATTGACTAAACTGTTAAAGTCTACAGTGATAAACATCTATAGATTTAGTTTTCGGGTGTATTTATTTTAGCTGAAACCAGATGGGGCAGTGTGTGGGAAGCTGAACATTTGAATGCACCTGAGCCGAGTGTTCAAATTTAAATCCAAACATTACAGAGACGTTATCTTCATTTGAATATATTTTTATAAATAATTCCAATCAACTGCCTTTTGCTTCAACTGTATAATATTTCTTCACTGACTTTTCCCTATGACCTACAGTCTCTCTCGAACTTCCCTCTCTTCTACTTGGCAGGATTTTCTCATGATCCCATACTTCATCTCTAATATCTTCATTTATCCCTCATTGTCTTTTATTCGTCTTCTCTCCCTCAGTCTCCTCTTCTGTGGTACTGGTATTACTGCAGCAGGGCCAAGGGGAGTTACTGGCTGATTAGGCAGCAGAACCAAGTAAATCCTGGTTAATGGTCTCCACTTTTCTCAATACAAACTTCCTCTGAAGGCCTAAAACGTACACACACAAACACGCACATAATAACAGTATACACCACATGGTCAAAAGTATGTGGACATACAAATGTTACACCCACCACTCTTGTTGGACTTTCTCCAAAATTTTGTCTGCAGGGATTTGCTACCATTCAGCCACAACAGCATTACAGTGCAGTCCAATTGAAAACAGCCCTGCGTTAAAACAGTGCAAAGGGCAGCATTGAAGGATAAGTGTTGTTTCAAGTACCAGTGAGACCTTGAAATAAAATCCAGTAACAAATCCTTAATGCCTAGGACACACAGCCTGCGTGAACAGTGCATGTGCATTGCGGAACCTCTTATATTTCATATGGTCTCCCATGTTAACAGGTTAGAGTAGACACTCTACGCCCACGGCTGCAGCAAAAATATACAGTGAAAATGATCTGTTAGTTGATTCTCATACGGGTATCATATCAGAAATATTACAGTTTCAGTGTCTAAAAAAACACCTTCTATATCCATTTCAGATTAAAAGCCCTCTAGCGTTTTCTGTGGACCCCTTAACTAAATGTTTTTAAAAAAGTCATCTTTTTCAAGAGTTTTGTGCAATTGTCCAGTATCGAGGTTCTTGTTTGGTGATAGGTTCAGGTTTATAATAATACAGAAAATGATTTTAAAACTCTGGAATGTTATCATGGTAGCAACCACTGTAATGGTTGCCAGGTAAACGATCATCTACCAGGAGTGTATGCTTGCACACAGCTGTATTGCTTGATAAGTCTTCATAGCCAATGTGGTGGTCCCATTCAAATGAGCTGTTAAGACTGTCTGAACTTAACATTAGTGAAGTCGGGCACTGAGGTTAGGTGGTAAGTCCTGGCTCACAATTGGAAATCCAGTTCATCCCAAAGGTGTTGGTTGTGCTTGAGGTCAGCGCTTTGTGAAGGGAAGTCAAGTTCTTTAAGTCAAATCTAATTTTATCATGTAGTAACAGGAAAGGGCATTCAACAAACTGTTGCCACAAACTTGGAAGCACACTATTATCTAAAATACTATTGTATGCTGTAGTATTAGGTTTTCCTTTAAATGGAACAAAGAGGCTTAGCCCAGATGATAAAAACTGCTCCAGACAAAAAGTACAGAAAGGTAAGTGGACACATTTGTTCACATACTTTTGAACTGTTTCATTAAACTTTCCTATAACCAGGGGCGAAGCAATGAATTACATTTACTCTCATAACTGTAGCAATGTCATGGTCCGGCTGTGCTTTTTACTCATTCCCTGTGTTCTCCTGCTGTCTTCTGCACAACTGTGACTCATTCCACTAATCAAGTCTGCAGTATATCTATCTTCACTACAGTCACTCTAGATTGTTCAGTTTGTGTGGCCTAGCCCTCTTACTTCCTGTTGTTGCTTCGTGTTTTTTGGACTCCTGACTCACCTTGTGTTTTCCCTGTGGTGAAGGTTCTCTTCATCACTGTTACCAGCCTCACTCTCCGCCATGCCAGACCATTCACCAAGCTTAAGGAGCTGCCCACGCTGCTTTCCTTGCTCTCTGCCATTCTGCTCCACTCATCATCCTTCCTGAACTCTGGTTTAACAATAAACTGTGTTTTACCGCAATTAAATTTGCTTGAGTGTTGCTTTTGGGTCCAGATGTTCTTGTCCAGATGAGCATAATAGAATGATCTGGAAACATGGACCCCGCAGACTCTGAGCTCAACAACGCCACCTTCCAGAAAGCTCTCTCCAGCTAATGACCACAGACCACAGTCAATTCACGGTAAACCAAATCCCACAATTATCAGCTCAAGTTGCTATGCTAACCACTCAACCTACTCAGTCGCTTTCTACAGCTCAGAACAACCACCCTCTTCCTTTGGTCTCTGCACTTCTTTCTCCAACCCTTCCTCATTGTACATATAACGTCTGACCATATCTCTCTGACTGCCCACATGTCTCCCATGTCTGCCAGGTCCTCTAGAGGTTATTAGAGAACAAACTCTTTGTGAAGACAGAGAAATGTCAGTTCCACACCAGTTTGGGGATTTTTTTGGGATACATAATCAAGAGCGGGCAGGTGAAGTCTGACCCAGAGAAGATGAGAGTGGTGGCTCAGTGGCCCAAACCCAGCATGTGAAATAACTCCAGCTTTTTTGGGGCTTCTCCAACTTCTAACCTGGCCTACATTCAGTCTGCGATGAGACTGAATAACCGTCAAGTCCTTTGGGCATTGTTTTTCGGGCTGCTTCAAATTCACCCTCATCTACCAACCTGGTTCCAGGAATGTGAAACCTCATGCGCTCTCCCATCCTTCCATCCACCTGTGTTGTTGCCGCTGTACTTGGCAGACTGAATCTGCAGTGAAAGAGGCACAGTGGACACAACCTGAACCTGGTAACGGTCCTCCAACATGTTTACAAGCCTACTGTTTGTACCAGATGCTGGTCCCAGGTGCCCAGAGAAAGAGAGGTGACACTCTGGGAAAGATACATGTTGAATGTGTATGTTCACGTGCCAGAGGGTTATGGGAGGTGAGGTCACACTCGGGCTGGGGATTGCAGTTAGTGAACAGCAGGGATGGAAAGAGTTCTTGAATATTATTCTCAAGTAAAAGTACTGTTACTTTAAAGAAATTTCAGTAAAGTAAAAGTATTTGTGTAAAGATTTACTTAGATAAAAGTAAAAAGTCTATCAGTTAAAATGTACTCTGAGTCAATGTTACTGGGGGTTAACAAACAAAATGTATGAGATATATGACACTACTTTTAAACACCCTAGGCTACAAAATAAATTGTATTAAATTGAGAGTGATACAGCAGAAGGATTGTTGATATTTGAACTCAACTGACAAACAAATAAACCCCTCCCTTCAGAGAAGTCTCTTCGGTTTCTCAAGCCTTGAAACGTCTTCACCTTTATCTGGTCATTTACTTTATTCTCTGTTCCTCTTCAGACCTTTTCCTCTTCGGTTTCTTGGCCGTGTGTCCTTCTTCACGGTGCCTGGAGTCCACCGCATTGGAATGTGCCAGTTTATCTCCCACTGCCCCCCTCCCACCATCATCCTGTGCAGGAGCACTAACTGTTGCTGATTGGCTGGAACAATGTTGTGGGTAAGGTACACACTTCTTTCTTTTCTATTTACAGAGCCAGGGCTATGTAGGAAAACCGGATATTATTGAGAGGACAGCTAGGAAACCGTGAGGAAATAGTCACTGAATTTAACAAAAAGTGTATTGGATTACAATCACTTTAAATGTCGTTGAATACACTAGTGGAACAAGATAAATCCTGATGTCCAAACCAACACTAGATTTCATTTCTATAGACAGCACTTTATAGCCTGTGCATTCTCCTGATTTCAGTTATAAATATAAAATCACCTTCCCCTGTGTAGCCTTCCAGAAAACCAGAAAAGAGGATAAACCTCCACCACGGAGGGTGCAACAAGCATTAAGCCACATCCTGACACTTATTATAGGAAGAAGAAGAACAAGAATAGAATGAAACATCACCAAATCAGACAACACAGAGATGTTTAATATATCAATATAGACTCCACAGTAACTGTAGCCCACAGTCACACACATATAAGCAAAAGAGAAAGTGCACAGTTTTTATGCACCGTGGAGCTAGAGAGTGTTGTTCCTTTTTCCTGTGAAAATTCTGTGGGGCATAGGAAGTGATGAGTTGGTAGCAGCAATAGCCGAAGTGTTTGACTGACATAATATGTATGAGGTGCAGTACAAAAACATCACAGCAAAGACTGTGAGGATCTTGAGGATCCTTCTATTTTTGTCAGGACATGAAGTAAAAAGAGCATGCTCACACACACACATACACTGAACTGCATGCCAGTTCCTGATACACTCCATCTCTGTGGCAGTTATTTGATTATACCCTGGGGCACCATAGGAGTGAGAGACAATCTGAGCATGAGAGGGAGAGAGAGAGTGGAGGAAAAACACGAGACGAATTTGAATTTGACAGCGAGAGAGCGAAAGATGGAGAGACTGGGGGTGAGAGGTGGCAAGGCTGAGATAAAGAATAGGAGCGTCGACAGTGTCTGGATCAATAACGTGTTGAGCTATTCCTTTGGACTCTACTGTGGTCTCCGCAGTAAGCACACACGCAGTGTGAAACAGTGACTCTTTCTCTCTTTCTGTCCCTCTATCTTGCTCTCTTTATACCTACATCTTATCCTATCCCTCTCTGTGTCCCATCTGTCTAGATAGTTCACCACTAGGTGTCACTAAGGGAACAAAAGAGGCAGCTGCAACCTCATTCTGCTACCAAGAGCATCTGGATGCCTAAAGTCAACTAGTAGCAGATCAAAGCTGGAGTCCATTCACTTTTTAATCAAGGCAATGTTGTAAATGAAGGCTGTATCATTAGCAACTAATTCAATCTGCATTTGGAGTCGAGTGGGTGGGAAATAACTGTAGCCCATCATTGCTAACAATATACTTGTTGTAGAATTTCTCTATTTAATGCCTCTCATTGTACATCTGCAAATACATGCAGCATGAATGCAGAATGGGAGGACACCACACTCTGCCATGGTGACTGATGTTGAGGCAGTGACACAGAGTGAAAAAAAAACAACAAACAAGAAACATTAAATATTTTCTCAGAAGTAATATTCAGATGCTCCAAAGTGTGGCAAATGCTGGAATATTCAACTATATTTTGCAGTAGTGATCATCATATGAAGACAGTCTACATACCGAAAAAGGTCTAATAAGAAATAAATGATAAAGCCAAGATTAATGAAACAATGTGACCATGCATTTTAACAGGCTCTTAAATGTAAATTAGAACATGATAAATGTACATTTATGATGTTAACAAAACCAGATAGTTTGAAGCTGAAAAAGGCTAAGGCTAACTTCTTCATAAACTTTATTAACTATTTACTGGTGAGGCAAGAGGCAATGACAAAACTGATCTTGAAACAAAAAAAACCCCAACTAACAGGGACAGACAACAAGTCAGGAAAGCACATTGAATTGGACCTAGATGAAAATCTGATTCAGGACATATAAAGATTAGCTTAGGCTTTCAACAACTACTTTATTGACACTGTTGTGGTACTAGCACAGAATGTCTGCAATGGCCACCTAGCCCTTGTCAGTGAGGTTTTTGATATTAAAGAAATTTCAACAATCTAAGTGATTCGAATCACCAACTTACTTATTACAACCTGAGATAAGGGCGTACTGTATCTGGTATGGGTAATTCCCAAGGTATTTTTCCAACTGTATGGAAAGCAGCTATGGTGGCACACATCTTCAAAGCTGGTGATCAGAAAGCTGTTTGTAACTATAGGTCCATCAGTATATAGCCTGTCATCTCTAAGATTGCGGAGAACTTATATATGGTTGTCTCTACCCTATGCAGGTTGGGTTCATAGCAAAATACTCCACTGACATTGGGAACTGCTACAGTAGTAGAAAACATTAAATCAGTGATTCATAAAAGTGGAGTTATTGGAGCTGTATTTCTGAATCTACGGAAAGCCTTTGAGACAGTTAACGAAAACATTCTTATAGCTAAGCTCTCTTAGTTTAAATTATTCCCTAATGCTCTTAATTTTATGAAATCATACCTGGCAGACAAAGCCCAGTGTGAGGGTATACCATCAACACTCAGCTTTTATCGAGTCTTTTACCAGTGTCCCACAAGGGTCTATTCTAGGCCCACTCTTGCTTGGCCTGTACATAGATAATCCACCATCAGAAAACTGTACGTGATGATGCAGTTGTCTATATACATTACAAAAACAAAATAAAGTTGCACAAAAAATCTGTCTGCTGTAATGGCACAAGTTACCACATGGCTATCTCAAGCCCGCCTGCATCTTAATGGTACAAAAACAATCAGCATGTTTTTCACAAATAGACCCGCCTCAACACCGGATCTAGTCTCTGGAGGAAAAAAACTAAACTACCTTGCCATTACCGTTGACTCAAATGTCTTTCACATCACATACAAAAAGGTTTCTTGAGTCAAAACTCAATCTGGCCAATTTCAAATTCACACTAATTAATGCCGCCAAAATGTTCATGAACACAATGATCCTCCCGTCACGTACATGTTAATAAAACCAAGATGAAACCAACAGAATCCCTATCCCGACAATAAAAATCCTAGACAAGAACACAGAGGGATACCATGATTGCAATATTTTGAAAGAAGCACTTATGAAGTCAGAGGAAATTGCCCACAGTTCATAGCAGTATGACGTGAAACATGGGGGTTTCCGGGGGAAGCCCAGAAGCTAGAGAAATATCACGGCAAATCCGTGTTATAAGAGAAGAAGAAAACAGTAAACAAACAAGCATCAACACCTACGCTGATGTTAAAATTGTTGAATGTTTTTTTAACTTAAGATGGTAGCCTACATAGATCACATGAAGTCAGATGAATGCAATCACCTTATTACAAACTATTTTAGTTTTTGCTTAATGATGCTGTTTTGACCAACAATAGTGTATCGATTAGTGACAAATATATATTGACATTTACCTCACCTCCACTCTGTAGGGCGAGAGCCTGCAGGACTTAAAAATCAGGCAAACACATAAAATAAAAAGTGTGCAACGTGTTTCAGCGTCGTCAAGGTAACGTGATAAAGTGGCAAAGCGCTGTCCCGTTCCTGTTTACAGCATTTTGAGCCCTTACAGCCTCTTGCACTCAATCACTTACTAAGTGACGTCAGTAAAGTCAGTGAGGGTTCAGGGCTCAGGGCTTAGGGCTTAGTTGTTTATTACTTTGAGTTAAATAAACCATTTATTTTTTTTCTATTATCTGTGTGAGGCCTCCCTTTTTGTCGCCAGCCGTGACCTTGGTGGTAACACCTGTCATTGCAGAACTTTGTGATTTTCGCCAGTCCTGATGTCTGTGCAAATATCCGTGAGTTTTCGGGCATGCTATGCCTATAAAAAATGCATTTACAAAAACAATAGGTTCCTTTAGTTGCCAGGAGCTGTTGACCCAGGCATGTGCTCGGGCCCTAGTAATACATTCTGTAGTTAGATTTGGAAGCCAGTCATGTTTAAATTGTATAGCCAATACTACACTGAATGTAGATGTCCTTCAGGTTCACTGTTTCAATGGAGTTCCAGCCTAGGCCAGGTGATCCATTCACTGTTTATCTATTTTTAAATAAATTTCACCTATTATATATTCCATCTGCCTGTGGACGACATTTGGCATTTGTGCGACATTTTCCTGGAAAAAAAGAATGAGAAAGGAAAAAAAGGAAGAAGGTGACCCCTTTTTTCAGATCATGGAAGAACTTTTATAGATAACTTTTATATCCAAGTTTTATATACACTTGCTTCTATAATGTGTAAGCAGCTGATTAAATGTTACTAAGATCGAGACAGGATGGGTATACTGGTAAATAAACTGAATTATAGTGATCAGGGTATCAGTTATGCTATGCATGTAAGACTGTTGTGCAAAAAGGACGAATTAATCCTAATTCAAAAATAAACTTCAGCATTGATACAGGATGGGTGACTATCATTGAACTGTGTATGCTTTTATAGTAAGATAAATGCAGTATAAATACCAGATGTCTCTTTTGAGTTGACAAAGCAGCATTGGACAGTAAAAGATCCAAATATATTAAATAATACTGAATGTGTCTAAATTGCAGGAGGAAATAAAAAAAAAACTACATAAGTTTTGAACACCGCACACCAGTCACAGACATTAAGATAGTATAAGCCAAACCCAGACACATTGCACCAACAGCATAACTAACCAACAGACATACAGTATGCCAGACACCAACTGTGCCACTGCAGAGGAAGTGGGTCCTCCTTTTCCATTTGCAAATGGGTCTCTACCTAAACAGCTGCATGCAACGGCAACTCAGTTTTCACACTTGTTTTGCATGTGAACAGACCATGAAAAAGCTACGTTGGTGGGTGTCATGGAGTGTGGATTTGAGCATCACCATGATTACAGAGCTGCTGTCCATTTCAAAGCGAGGAGTCTTAACCCCTTGATGCCTGAATTTATTTACAATAAAAAAAATTTAAAAAAGATATCTGTTTTCATATGCTTTCAGGTTGATGTTAAATTAAATGGAAAATGTTGTATGATGTAGGTATGATGCAAATTAGCGACAACAGGCATAAACGAGAAACCAGTGCTTGCAAAAGGTTCCCAGGTATGTATAGAATATGCACAAACAGGCACTTGGGGAATATAAATGGACCCAAACACAAGACAGCTCATCACAACATTTACTTTGTGGGCGACAGCCATCGATAGATAAATATGGGAAACCTTGGGCTAAGGTTTTAAAAATAAATCCCAATCCATGGTACAAATAATGAACTAGCTATTTCTAAACACACAAAGCATTGCTGTCTTGCCTCTATGGAGTGTTAAAAGCTTGTCTAGTCTGATGAATCCCAGTTTCAAGTGCACCACCACAATGGTAGATAGAGTGTGGTCTGTGGACCCACCGATGTATGGCTACAATTCATGCCATGGGTGAAGGTGTATTTGTTTTGGATGGCAACTACATGGAGCAAATGATCTTGATTCCAGATCATGGCTAGCATTTACCATCAAAGGGAAGACAGGTACTTTGAACAAGGAAATGCTCTCTGTCTTATTGCCCTTTTACAAAAAACATTGTGTAGTTCTTTGTATTATAACTGTATGATGTTTGAATAGATGTTGGAAAGGAGAGGTGCTAAGCATGGGTCCTAGCAAGGAGAGGCAGAGAGGCTCCCCAATACAATTGATACCCCCGCTAAGCGAAACATAAAGTATATGCATAACATGCTTCTGATGAGTACTGTATGCAATAGTCTTGGTAAATCCAAGCGGGAAGCTTCCAGTCTAAGAAATGAAGTGAACGCGAAAATCCCTTAAACCTGCATTCTATCGGCCAGCAGGGGACGACTCCTCTGGTTGCAAAAAGAAGTCCAGCTCCATTAAAAATACTGGTAAAATGACCCTACTTCTCACCTGATTTATTACCTCAGTGAACACTTTCATAATGAGTTTATGGTCTCAATCGTTAGTTTCAAGTCTTTAATACAGCATGATGTTCATTTTGTAAATTATAGTTCCATTTACAGGAAAATAGACCAGAAAGCAGAGTACGCTTCATGGCGACCTGTCAATCAGGCTAGAGTGACTCGTACCTACAGCACTGTGTAAATTTAACCAGCACCGTTGAAAAAGCTAATTAGGAGTTGGCTGTTCAGTTCATTTCTCTGGTGAGTACGTTTTGTTTTAATACTGTTGTTCGCTAGACAAAATTATCATCCAGTATAAAATGACAGTTAACGTGGATTACAGATGCACCTAGCTAAGCAAGCTAGCTAGCTCCACAGTCTCTTCCAAATATAGTCACGTCTGATGCTGCTGATTGCAAAAAAATCAACTTGGCGGCGCCCTAACGACCAAACTCAAGGCTTCAAAACGGCAGTCCACCAACCAATGCGTGGCGGGGGCGATGACTACGTCTACTTCTTTTATACCGTCTATGGGATTTACATAGTCGAATCAAAATAGTCAAGGATTGCCTATAGTCGAGTGATCGTTGAATTATGTGTGTGTCGGGGTGGGGGGTAGATATCAAAGGGCTGCAACAGCTGATCTGTTAGAAGGACACTGAGATAGGAGGCAAAATTTCCCTAATGTAAATGATGCATTTCAATCAGGGGCGGATTGGCCATTGTGGCGTTCGGGAGCAATCCCGAACAGCCGGTCCATTTCAGGCTGAACCAACCAGGGGTCAGGAGTTTTTATTTTTCAGTTTCTGTTTTACTTTATGATCCGCGCCGGCCGGCCAGTCTGACTGGCCCAAACCAATAATTTCAATATGGAGGGGGTGTATGAGCGGCCCCTCCCAACTTGGATCAATCTTCGTTTTTGCTGAAATCTCTGCCAAATTAACTGAGGAATCTCTGTATGTCTATTAACTGTGGAGGGGATGCACAGGGACAGGGTGATGATGACCCCAGTCATATTGATGAGGAGGGAGAGAAGGGACAGGAGGAGCAGCAGGAGGAGAAGGAGGAGGAGGACAGGGAATAGAAGCAACAGGAGGAGAAGGTAAATAGAACCAGACAAAGGGGCAGTGTGTTTTTAGAATTAGAGAATGGATTACTGTAAGTCATATTTATTACTGATATCCTTCTCGTGCATATGTAGCTGTACAATCAGTAAAAGCCATAGACTGTATATAAAAAGGTAAAAGCAGAGGGTCCAGCACAGCGGAAGCTGAGCCAGGAAGAGGCCTACTCAGAGATAAAGATGAGGGATTTTTATGCACACACATACACACTGCTTATGGGAATGTATTTTAGTTTTTGAGTATGTTTAAGTATTTTAGCCCTCTGACTGACTCAGGCTTGCCTGCCCTGGTCTTGTTCAGTGCAGAGCTGCCCAATACAAACTTAAGAGGCAGGTGTCATCCTGAAGTTTCTTGAAGGTCTTCAGCATAATCTGATTCTCTGTATACAACAAAAACACTAATATGAATTAAAATAACTGCAAAAAATATTTATCCGCGCCCCCAAAGAGCACTCGCATAAAAGGCCTCTCCGTCTCAAAGTCCCAGGCTAAATTTCAGTCCCAGTACACCCCTGATTTCAATGTGATTTACGTGTAACTTAGAACAATAGTCTTTGAGTCTGTAACATACAATTTAAACAATCATACACATTAACATGGTCCTTTATGGGTGACATTAATCACCAGTTTCCTGATGACCTGACAGTTAAATGGAGGAGACATTGCAGCTGTCTTCCAAGTTGGACAGCATAGATTCTGGAGCATGTCTTTATTCAGTCTTGAGGTCAACTCAGCACATGAAAGAGTTGATGTACTTCTTTGTGACCCCTTTCTGAAAGGGTTTGCTGTTTTTCACACCCATTAATGTCCAGTACATCCATTTTCTTCTTTCGAACACCTTTGATTATGTGGTTAATTGAGCGCACTTCCAGTATGTGACAATGCTCTGCTTCACATGGTTTCATACAGGTTTACCTAGAGATGCCCTATGTAGCCACGGTCCACTGGTTCAAACAGCTGGAAGACTCTACTAGGGCAGCCATCAGGAGTTTTACCTGACGACATGATGTACAGTAATGGTTCTTGATGGAAATACAAAAGTACAGATTTTTTTTTCGCAGGGAGTGTTGTGCCTTTAGTTTCACAGGAGATCATACTAAAAGGTTACAACATAACTTCATACATCACCCAGGATTCAGTACGATCTCTTAACTCTACACAGCATCAGTACAGTGACAGCTGACACAATGTTGCCTTGGTAAGTTGTAACTGAACTTGCCCTTCAGCTTAAAAGGTGCTGTAGAATGGAACTATTCCCTTGGTATAGTTAAATAAAAAGAGTTCAGTGCATGTAACTGACATACATCTGGGATGTTTACACCCCCCTGGACAGATAGCTGTACTTGTTGCTAACACTATAGATTTTTAACCGGTAGTGATTGCTAACAGTAGCTTCAGTTATCAGCTGGCTCTTTACCAGCGGCCCAAAGCTTGTGTAGTAATGTTAAAGGTGTAAACACCAACACACTCCCGGAGCACCAAGCTTCCAGTCCGGCCAGAATCAGCAACAGGACAGCTCACTGCACAGATAACTCAGTAGCTAACTAAAACAACTGTTGTAAGCAGTAGTTAGCTGCTGAAGTAACCAGTGACATATAAACTCCGTAAATCGGCAAAAGTTGAGGCAGAGAAGCCGGAGGACATCAGAGGGAAAACCGGACAATATTTTCTCCATCAACTCTGATCCAGTTTCAATAAAACCAGAGAATAAAGTTGTGTTTTTGTGCAGTAATCGGTAGTTGTTTTTTAATGCGCATTTTGAAGTATCGGATTAGAAAAGGTTGATGGAAACGGCAAAATAAAATTAAAAAATCCTTAATTTCGCAAAAAAGTTTTTACACTCGCTTGAGGTGGTTTTTTCCTTTGTCGAAAAAGAGTAAATGCGCTAAATGGGAGATGGAAACAGTTTTTCCGAATAAGTTCTGACGTCGCAAACTTGTAACTCACGTCTGATCAGCTGTTTCTGCTGTCGGCGTCTTGCCCGGGTGTGTGGAGTTCTGCATACCTGCGAGAATTTCATGTACCTCAGGCTGATAACGCTCATTTGTGCGGAGAAAAGAGGTGGATGCAAATCATCTGTTCTGTTGAATTAGGCATTCACCTCTTAAAAGGTCCTTTTTAGATGCTTTACTTTGCACACTGATCACATGGGGTTATCACCGCGTATTTTTGCTGAATCTCAATGAATGCTACTTCTACTGAGTGTAACAAAATCTTAACAACTGTAAACGTTCATAAAATAAATACTACAAATCATTTATCACGAACCCCACAAAGGATATTAGCGTTTAAAATCAGTATTTGGAGGTGCATGTAATTCTCGCAAGGCATGCAAAACTCGGCATAACACCGATGTTCCCATAACGTGGGGAGACATGGCTGGTAGCAACTTGCCGCTTCAAACACATTTCTGAGGACCTCTCTCTATTTTTCTCAGATCAGTGGCCATCAGGTTCATGCGACTGGTTTTGTTTCTGGTTTGGAACCCATACGTCTTGTTTATTACAGCCATGTGTAACGTCAACGTAACAACGCTTGCCGTAGCCTGGTTTATTCGCTCCAAACCAGCTGGTGGAAACGCACTTATTCCGCAATTACTTTTTATTTTTATTTTTTACGACAAAGTACGCTTAAAATTCGCGTGACAATTGGATGGAAACATGGCTACTGAGGCCTAGTCTCACGTAGCAGGCCTTGATTTAGCACGGTGCCACTAAGCCTCGCCCCTCTTCTGTGCTTGGGGAAGTGGGCCAATCAGAAGCAAGTGGGTTTTCAGGGAGGGGGGCCTTAAAGAGACAGGAGCTCTGTTCAGACAGAGGGTGAAAAGAGGTACTGAAGCAGTGGACAGTAGTAGAACTATAATGTGTTCTTTGAATATTAAAGCAGAATATTTATATTAGACACCCTAAATACAAGTATGAACCTGAAAATGAGCATTCTACGGCACCTTTAAAATGTTGGAATAAACCTATGTTTATTTTTTCTTCTTTTCTTCAACATGGAATACGTAACATTGCTGGTTTCATCTCTATGTTAAAAAAATGGCATTTTGACATTCAGAAATAGATGACTTTTTTACATTACTGTAACGTTCCTTAAAGTTTCATGGCAGGACATTAACTCAATGAGCTCAATATTTGGTTAGATTATTATTGTAAGTGTTTTTTAAAATTCTTTTGCCCTGGTCGCACCTCGGGTGGGACTATTATTTATATAGACTGGATCTGTTTTAAGAGGATCTCCTCAACACTTTCAATTTGGCTCTTTTGTTACCTAGTTTATTAATCTGAATTTATACATGATGTAATACCAGATGTGCATTTAGTCAATCGGCATTCAATTCATACTTGTGCGATGTTGAAAGTGACGCGAAATACTTCAGGCAGAAATGACACTGACATGTTAAATTGCAGATTACAATAAAGGGTGCATGTCTGAAAAGGGCTTAAGATGGCACACTTTACACAGGTACAAACATTTAAATACACACCCCAGCCTTAAAACACTAGACTGAAAACTGGTTGGAACTAATTTCCATGCAGGTAGTGATCACATTGAAAAGTGTCTCACAAACAACATTAACCTAAACAAGCATAGTTACTAAAGAGAGCTGGACTTTAAAAGATCTGCTGAGCCTCCTCACCTGTGGCTCATAGAAACACAAAATGAATGCTGTACAGTAATGTGTATTCACTGCAATACTACTATGATTAAGTACAATAAGATTTTACTCATTTAATTGGGATGTTCATTCATAGTCAAAAAGCACTCTAAAGGCAGTTGTTCAATAGCAGACCAGTGGGATCAAGAAGCAAAATGATGACGATGATATGGATGATGTTTAAAGTGCTCTTTTGTAATCTTTTTACACATTCACCACAGAGCAGCTTTTTAATGAAAATCATTTCCAATTCAATTCAAGTTTCAGACAAAGTCAGAGTAGGCTGGCCACAGATTAAAAAAAGTATGTCTGACCCTTTCTTTCAATTACTTTTCAAGAGATATATGTCTTGCCACCTGAAATGCCTAAAAGTGAATTTATTGCTGAGGATTCTTAGAGTGAGAATGCTGTACTAGGCTAGAAGAACAGGTTTGTCATAAACAGTGTACCCCAACAAGGGCTGTAAACCATCAAAACAACAACAGCAAAAAGATATTTAAATGATACACATTGCCTGGTAATCTATCATAAGGAACAGGTGATTTTAATTGTGTAGTGTTGTGTAAGTATGTCTTGTTAAAAGAAAGTGAATAGATATGTATAGACTGCCAATTCCAACTGGTGTTCAACCATTTTATTAGTGCTACAGTGTGCCAAACCACATTGTCATTAAACTCAGATGCAGGTGTACCTTTAGAGAAAGATCAGTCAGTGGAAATCTGCCAAATACGCCGGATGACTAAAACAGACCATGTGTCATACAGCCTGTTGTAAGCGCAGTACAATTTTATAACTTGCACAAATTCTCAAAAATGTGTTGGCCTTGTAAAAACACAGTGCTATACTCCATGGAGCCATGTTGTTATTTGTTTGGCTTGCCGTAACTTAGAATGAGAGACCCACAATGCAAAGTAAGTCTTGCCATGGTGTTTTTGCCCTTCAGAATGTCAGATTTTTTAGCTACACTGTACAAATTTATTAAGGTACTGCTACAAGTAGGCAATAGGTTTCATAAGGCTCATATGTCAACAAGTGAGGTGACGTCTACAGGATGTTCACAAAGTACTGTATATGATGCAAATGGATCACCAAGGTATCTGTTTACATTCATGTTATCCAGGAATCTTCAGTTTGCTGAAATAGCCGTCTGTATCATTTGGGCTCATTATTTTAAATGTATATTTGTTTTCAACAATCTCAGATTTAATGGCGATCATACATTACATTAGAAATAAATAACTAATAATATCAACAGCATATGTTTTTTTTAATCATTAATTAATTGTACACTGCTCTCATTACACTGCACACTGCGCTCTTGCATCTAAGATGAACATTATATTCTTGCAACGGGAAACAGAAACATTTGGATGTGTAAAATTCAAGTAAAGATCTTATGTACTCGTACCTATGTTTTACGTTGATGTACCAGTGGACATGTGAAACTTGCATGTCAAAAACTAGATTGAAGTCATTCTTTTAAACTTGTACTTTTGGGTGCAGTGAAAATAGCCATAGATACTGACATGTTATCACTTTATAAAACTGATGGCTAACCTGTTGGCAAACAATTGCCTGTTTACACATCCAGCATGGACATGGAGCAACATGGAGCAACAACTCGTCCTCAAAAGACTTCAGGCTCGACTCGGACTCGAGGTGTGGGACTCCTGAACAATGTTTATTTTTAGGAAACGTCTGATGAGCTTGCTGTTATTCCCGTCCCTCTGTTAACAATAACCTGCCTGCGTAACACATAGTATCAGCTGCGCACGGCCACACGTGAGAAAAGACAGCAAACACCAGCAGCTGCTGTGCCATTCATCATGTACTTTGGCTTTAAAACTTCATACAACAAGACCCAACAAAAGAAGCGCAGAAAAGGTTAGTAACCTGAGGTTAGTAAACATGTTTAGCTCAGCATTGGCCATCTAACGTTAGCTTGGTTCTTGCTTTATCTACGACCTACCGGAGGCTAACCCCGACTGTTGTTCGTTATGAAAAGATGAATGAGCATTTGTTTGCTTGCCAAACTTGTGGTGGTCGATGAACGTAATGATTTATCACGTTAATTATAAATGTTACAGGTTTATTGTTGATCATGTAACGTTACTGTGTTATTTAGTGTGATGGCCACAGCCGTGGCCTCACAACCAGATGAAGAGCGGTAACCTCATGCACTGAGTTTATGTTGTCTTCTTTAGGATTAGTTTATATATACCTTCATACACATTAGACATTTGTTGTAAATATTTATTTGGTTACAAATAAACTTACAGGACACTTAGTTTATTTCACATGCTTTATTTTAGTTGACTATACAGAAGCATCTTTTGGAACACACACCATTAGTTACTTTTGGATTGTCATTTTGTTATAATTCTTGGTTTCTGAGCTTACCAGTGTTGGATGCCATGCCAGGAGAGATCCAGGAAGTCTGCTGGCTTAAAGGGTTGGTGCTTGGAGCAGGCGCAGCTTTATAGGAGAGGTGGCCTAATTGGACACTACCACTGCTTGCTATGTCTGGGGGGTGGCTTTATTCTCTCAAATATTTTGGGGTTTAGATTTACATTATATTTGAGTATTTTTGAGTTAAGGTTAAGTAAATGTATATTTCTTTTGGAATAAGTTTCACTTCAAGTTTAAGTATCACTAATGGGTTTACCTCTCCGCTTGCCTGCGCGCCACTGAGAAAAGTTGTACACGCCCACTCACAGGGTGGGCCTCTACTACGTCCGCACCTTGTATATATACACACAACAGTGAGACCTGGCCTTTGCCTCCCATTTTTCTTCAGCACTGAGCTGTCTAAAGAGCAGATTTCCTGTCAGAAAAGAAGACTGATGTCTTCTAGCAAGTTGGCCCGAGCGGGGCGGGACGCCGCTACATCAGTACAGGTGTGCGGCGTCCATGACACGGGCTTTGTCTTGTCGGGGGACCTCCCTCCCCCACGCTGGGTGCGCCTCGGACCGTAGCACGGCAGCCGAGCTCTCACCCCCGGCTCACGCTGCTCGTTCTTCTCTCTCCTGAAGAGAAGCAGAGCCGGGCGGATCATTTTGCCGGTGAGGATGAGGTGGCGAGACGGTCCCCCCAGCCTGTTGCTATCAGATGAGCAGGAGTCCCCCAGCGGCTCCCCGCTCCCCCTGTTCCAACCTTCGGCCTCGGCGTTGCTAGGCAAGGGTGGCGAGGCAAACAACCGTTAAGCTACAAGGATGCTACCGTCAGGCTAACGTTGAGTTAAAGGTAGCTAACGGTAAGCTAACGTGTAGCTGACATACGGTCTGTCCCAGGATCAGCCGACCAGGGAGACCCCATGTGTCCATGTTGCACCACATTAGCTGCAGCTAATCTCATCTAGCAACAGATTTCATTGTTTCTTTGCCGATCTCGTCGGTCAGAGCAGACCACTGGTAAGCTATGGGTCGAAAAAAGCTCTGTGTGAAATCTTGTTGCTCCTTTTGTGGAAGTTGTTTAACAAACGCTGTCTGTGCCTGTCTCAGTCGAACCAACCACACCAAGCACACCCGGCAGTGACCACAGCATCACCGACGCAGTTGCTCCTCCTGCATCTAGAGGTGTGTGACAGGCTGTGTTGTGCGCTGTACTTGTGCGCTGTACATGTGTGATGTACGGCATCAAGTGTGTGCCAAACACGTTACGCACGGCCCCAAGCCCCTTTTGAGCCTTAGAGACGGCGGACCTGAAGTTTCTTTCGGCCAAGGTTGCCTTACTTGTGGCTCTGAAATCGGCCAGGAGGGTCAGCGATCTCGTTGCCCTCTCTATGGCGGCAGCTCGGCTGTCCTCTGCCCCAATCCTGCATTCATGCCTAAGAGCTTCACCAGCTCCTTCAGTCGCAGGTGATTACTCTCTCGGGCTTCTTTCCTCCCCCACATGGGTCTGAGGACGACGCTACATCCCACCTCCTCTGCCCAGTGCGTGCGCTGTCCTGTTACTTGGCGCGCACGGCCGCCTGGTGCCGTTCGCAGCGCCAGTTTATGCACCACAAGGAGCAGTCCAAGGCACTTCCCCTGTTGTCTCACTGGCTGTGTGAGGCTATGGGGGTGCGGCCACTGTTTGCGCTGGCCCTGCTCTGTGTGCAGCTGATGCGGTCGCTGTCGTGACCGCGCCTGCTTCTGTACAACTGCTGGGCCACCCATCCAGTTCCCCGACTGTTACACATGGGTCGGTCCCCTGCCTCCCACGTCACGCCATCTGTGCTTGTGCGCACGCCGACACTAATGCTGCGGACAGCGGGTGAGTGGGTGGTTCATTTATGGCTCTGGGAAGATGGGTTTTGTGCTTGGTGGTACCGTATGGACCAGTGAGGCGTTGACTCATCCTGCTTCGCCTCTAACCCAATAGCGATAGCCTTAGAGGGCGAAGCCTATTCGAAATAGAACGGTAGTTATGTACTGTAACTCCAGATTCTATCAGTATAGGCACAGC
>NC_060154.1:29754263-29767223 GCF_021292245.1 Micropterus dolomieu
GTGTGACAGGCTGTGTTGTGCGCTGTACTTGTGCGCTGTACATGTGTGATGTACGGCATCAAGTGTGTGCCAAACACGTTACGCACGGCCCCAAGCCCCTTTTGAGCCTTAGAGACGGCGGACCTGAAGTTTCTTTCGGCCAAGGTTGCCTTACTTGTGGCTCTGACATCGGCCAGGAGGGTCAGCGATCTCGTTGCCCTCTCTATGGCGGCAGCTCGGCTGTCCTCTGCCCCAATCCTGCATTCATGCCTAAGAGCTTCACCAGCTCCTTCAGTCGCAGGCGATTACTCTCTCGGGCTTCTTTCCTCCCCCACATGGGTCTGAGGACGATGCTACATCCCACCTCCTCTGCCCAGTGCGTGCGCTGTCCTGTTACTTGGCGCGCACGGCCGCCTGGTGCCGTTCGCAGCGCCTGTTTATGCACCGCAAGGAGCAGTCCAAGGCACTTCCCCTGTTGTCTCACTGGCTGTGTGAGGCTATTTCAGTCCTCTGTGGCGTTGCACGGTGGGATGACGGTGGATGACATCTGCACGGCGGCTCCCTGGTCGTCCCCGTGCTCTTTTGTCCGTTTCTACCTGTGGGATGTGTCCTGTTTCTCGCTGACTCACTCAGTACTGAGTGTTTTGGCTGAGTGATTTTCCCTTGTGAGTGTGCGGTGCGCCCTCTCCCACGGGACGGCGGTGGGGGTGCGGCCACTGCTTGCGCTGGCCCTGCTCTGTGCACAGCTGATGCGGTCGCTGTTGTGACCGCGCCTGCTTCTGTACAACTGCTGGGCCACCCATCCAGTTCCCCGACTGTTACACATGGGTCGGTCCCCTGCCTCCCACGTCACGCCATCTGTGCTTGTGCGCACGCCGACACTAATGCTGCGGACAGCGGGTGAGTGGGTGGCTCATTTATGGCTCTGGGAAGATGGGTTTTGTGCTTGGTGGTACCGTATGGGCCAGTGAGGCGTTGACTCATCCTGCTTCGCCTCTAACCCAATAGCGATAGCCTTAGAGGGCGAAGCCTATTCGAAATAGAACGGTAGTTATGTACTGTAACTCCAGATTCTATCAGTATAGGCACAGCCCTCTTAGTTCTGGTTCTGGTTCTCAGTGATGAAGAAAAGGCATTTGGGAGCCGAAGGCCAGGTCTTACCGTTGTATATGTACAAGGTGCGGACGTAGGAGAGGCCCACACTGTGGGTGGGCGTAGACAACTTTTCTTAGTGCTGTGCAGACGCGCGGAGGGGTAAACCCAATAGTGATAGCCTTAGAGGGCTGCGCCTATACTCACAGAATCTGGAGTTACTGTACATAACTACCCTTCTATGTAAAATGAGATGTCGAGCTCCCCCATATCGCCAAAATGGTATGACCCTACTCTCTTAACGCCGCTGTTAAGATTCAACGGTGAGATTGAAAGTCGAATCAGGCTCTGCCCATCGAAACTATTCGGGGTCAGCCCTACTAAAGTTAATAGATCCTTGTAAATAATGATGGTTTCTGTTATGTTATGGCTTTATGTTTGAAAGCAAATATACAATATAAACTTACAGTAAGCAGATCCATTGACTGATTGATAACCTTGGACTTTCAATTTTTCCATTCAAATCAGCTTTATTGGCATTGGACTTTAATTCAGATCCATATGGATACTGTGAAGTATCAGTGATTTCATGGGTTGAGCATAATTTTTTTCCCCCACAACCATGTAGAAAACAAACATTAAACTAGAAAAGCACATGTACTGAGTTTGAATGTATAGCAATGTGGTGTATATTTGTCTTTGCACATTCCCTTCAAGCGAATCCCAGCGTACTAAATTAGATGCATGTTGGCCTGTCACTCTGCATTAAAGGAGTGTGACAAGACAACACACACACACAGACAGCAGTGGCACTGGGACATTTTGCATGCATTCAGTCATGTATGATCCTATTACACTCATTGTGCTAGCTGTGAGCGGGGTACACAGTGCAGTTGAAGGACACTCAAAAAACCCTGCTCCACCGCCCTCTAACCTGACTAAACAGTACCAACACACACGCACACACACACACACACACACACACAAAATACAATTTTACAAGCATGCAAACATATGCACAGACATGTATAGAAATAGATACAGCTTGAAGACAAAGTGATTTAAACACACTTGCTGACCCAGAGATAAGTATTAAGACATGCATGAGAACACATATAGGTACTTATAAATGCCTGCTCATACACACACACACACACACATGCAAAGATAGCTTACCCAGGGAGAAGGGTTGCACAGAGACAAGTGTCTGCAGAGATCCATGCTATACCTGCCAGACTCCCTCCAAGTCATAAATTAGCCACAGGGTTATGAATTTGAACTTCAAATGGCCTCATACCCTTCGTCTTTCCCTTTTAGAGACATCTGACATGGAAATATGGTTGTGCAATTTCAAACAGAACCAGAATAAAATGAGTTGTATATTTAACTACATATAGCTCTGACTCTCAGAGACCAGAGGCTTAGAGTTTGTGTTTATTTGAAATAATGCACTTCAACTATACACTAAACACTTTAGACTGTTGAATCAGTTTGGAATAGCACTTAAACATGATGGAGATTCCTCCCTGACCACAGTTATATGAAACATCAGTGCAATCTGTAATAAAATGTTATTTCTATGTGCATTTATTCATTTAATTGTTAATTCAATCCTTTTATTTAAGCGCCTCATGTATCACAGAGTTTTCCCCTCATCCTGATTTAATAAACTGTCAACTGTCTGGTTTCAGAGGAGAGTGAGGTAGTTGCATTAAATGGATAGTGTGATTGTCTAAATCTTTATTCAGAGGCTTTTTCAGCCTGACAAGGAAACAAAGGAAATAAATACTAAACAAAGTGCTATGGCAATTCTGTAAGTTGCCAATTAACACAACAGATGCAACAAATCATTTCTGCAAGATATGGCCAGTTCTGGAATATTACTCGAATTGAAATTGTGCCTATACCTCATAGTGACCAACCCAAACCCACCTGCAATGCCTTTCAGTGATTTAACGTGCTGTGGATGATTGATTGTAATTAGGAAGCCCACATAATAAGTGTGTAAATGAGTGTAAAGGCACCTAATCGCATTTTAAGAACTACTTCATCATATCACATCCTGAGGTGTTCAGAGACAGTAGTCACTTAAAAATATGAGCCAGCCTATTTTAAAGCTGGAACAGGCACTGCACTAGAATATAGAATACTCATAAGAAAATCCGGTCAAACAAACTGAAAGGCCACCTTACTCCCCGTCTTGCTAGCTTTAGCTTCCTGATGAAATGCTACAGATGTACTCTTCTACAGCAAAAGAATAGGTAGAACCCATACAGCAGGATCGCTTCAGGAGAAACTGCCACAATGTGCAAGAAGAGGGTCATGTGACCAATGGGACAAATGTGTAGCAAATCTGTCAACTGGCTCGGTTATTTACAGTGAAAGTTGTGATCGCCCAGCTAGCAAAGCTAAAGTAGTCAGATGCCTTTAGCTGTCTTCGATTGTCACGTGACCCTCGGCTTGCACATCGTAGCACTGTCCTGAGTGTAACCTGCAATAACCAGGTTGAAATACATACACAGCTGTAGCCAGAAAGAAAGAGCAACATACTGCGTTAATGTAGAAGAGAGGTCTGTATCGCCTTTAACCTTTAATTTACTGGGACAAAGTTCAACAGATGACTTTTACCTCTAAAGACAGTATGATTTTTCTACTTAAAATGCCACAGGAACCCTATTGTCTGCTCTGGATGTGTTTGCCTGTCCTTATGGCTACTGAAAAATAGAGGTAATTCGGACAACACATGTGGCACGGCAGACCAGGAAGGGGGGGGGGGTTGAATGAAAGCCAACAATGCCACCTAGGGAAGTGAACCCCAGGAAATACCATTTTATACTCAGTTAATTGGAGAATAAAGAGAAAAACGCACATAGGAACGTTACTTATGAGGCAGAGACGTGATTCAAAATATACCAAAATATATTTTTAATCAGCAAAGAAAATCAATCAGGGACTGCCGAAAGGAAAAGAAATGTGAACCAGCAATAAAAGTTATAAAATTGTAGATAAGACAATTTTTATTACAATTCAATTAGTTGAAGACGACTTTAATATAAGTTCAGATAAATATAAATCCAGCACAACCAAAACTAAGCAGAGGTCAGACTACGCTGAGGAGTGCCCGGGAGAGCTACCACTACCCACTTTAAGTGCAGCACTACAAACCTCAACCCATTGTTTACAGCAAAAATGGTGCAGTCTGTATAGTGCCCCCATGCAATTACTCACATGTAGAAAAGTGAAGGGACCTTGACACGGGTGCTTCCCATAAAGATGGCACCTTCTTAATATAAACTGAAAACAAAACAAAAAGTAACAAACCCACCAAGTAACCCAGTTGGCTGAACAAGCATAAACTATACTAACTATTAAACTAGAGCAAAACTAACTAAAGGGCAAAACAGGAAACAAACTTAGGCAAAACAACAGTGGACTAAAACAAGGAGGAACCTGGAAAAGTGAGGGAAAGAATTAGTTAATCATAAGGTTGCTTTATGATAACATTTGTAACATACTACTTAAACTACTTATACAGGTAACAGGTATTACATCCATAATGTAAAAGGCTTATTGGGGACTATATTCAAATTATAATGTAAACATAAAAAATCTAAATGTAATTCCACAACAGCATTATCATTTTCATATGTTATTAGAGTAAAAATGAAAATGCAATAATCCAATTAGCATTTTCATTTTCACTTTCCTGTATGGACATTCTATGACCATATTAAAATGAAAATGGGAAAGCTGTTATTATTTTGAAAGTCATATCCTGATGTACAGTGGACAATATTCAAATGTTAATTCAGATTTGAAAATGAAAATGAAAACAGCATTTGACATTGAATTTTCAAAGACTTAACCTGCTCTACAGTGAACTGAATATATATCCATATATAGACACACTCATATATAACCCCCAATGTGTTTAACTATGACACTATGGGGATCTCCGGTGTGTTACAAACTGACCCCGATGGGTCTTGACCATGCGTCCATATGTGACGAGTCAGGGAGGGAGTTGGGCTAGTGTGTCCATACTATTTCCTATGCAGCTCCTCCATGTATTAGTTGCCAGTTTATTGGCTGAAACTAATGCAGTTTAATTCAGTGCGTGTGAACCTTTTCTGTAATGTTATTTCAGGCTCAGTGGAAGTCCTTGTAGAACAGTCTTCAGCGATGTGGGGAAGCTGAGCCATCACCACTGAGGACTTCTACTGTGTAATCAAATGGTTCTACATGAAGAGCATATTACGTGCAATCACTGAGAATAGACACAGAAACACAGAATATGACAATGTGGGTAGGTCACTTGATTAAAAATGTTGTTCAGTCATTTGGCTTCCACTTGTCATACTGTAATCACCTTGACATTATTACTGTATTACATTATTACTCACCACACACCTACACGCTTCTCCTTCATTCCAAATGGATCTGCAGTTGTACGTGGTTGGCCTTGGTTGGCATGCATGCTCAACAACAAGTGCAAGTGGTAGGTCTTGGGCACATACACTATGTGGGCATCTCCAAACGCAACTGCTATTTTGGTTCATGTAGGTGCAGCAGCGAAAAGTGCAAAGGTGCAGGCTGAGTGTAAGAAAGATCCAACGCTGTGGTGATTAATAACAACACTATCATTGCACTCATAGCTCTCAAACAGCTGAGCCAGTCTCAGTGAGGTATGACAATAACAGCTCAACAAATGGAAAGACACTTTCTCAGGAACGCACGTTGTATCTGGGAGGTGCAGCACAACGTGAACACACATGACTACAGATAATGTTAGTGAAGCTGTTTATATGATTGTGTCACTATTCCAGTTTTAATTCTGCTCTGTCTCACAATATGAATGGCCACATCATATTTTAATTGATGTGTCAGCAGCATGTGCACTGCAGTGCATTTAAGGAATGAAACACGAGACACCACTTTTGCTAAAAAGACAGCTGAGAAGAATCCTGTGATGCTCAGGATTAATGAGCCCTGGTAATCAGACGTCTCCCACATAAACAGGCAGAATAGTGAGCAATAATTGACCAGCCTGATGTAATCAAGGTAAATACAGTTGATGCCCATACATAATGGCACTGTGCATCTCTAAGTTCGGAGGCTGCAGATTTATCAACATATGCTGTCTTCAGATGGCAGCAGGGATTTAATGAACTGAAGGTTCAGTATAAAGTAGCTGGGGGCAACAGATCATTCATATTTATTATAGATTGATGCAGACTGTTTCACCAAAGTTCCTACATTTTACCAATACCAATTTAAATTCATCTTCTTGACTGGAGAGTGTTTGATTAAATTAGTTTAAATTGTATGCATTATTCCATTATTTTGTACATTTGCTGGAAGTATATAATGTTCTTGTTGGTTCCAAAGCCAAAACATCAGCAGAGTAACTTTGTGCCAGAAACAGCTGTTGTTCTGAGACATTTATTTTTGGCAAAAATAAAAAATCCACCAAAATAAAACTCTTTGCGCAGCCTCATTTAATTTTACCTCCCACCTGTTGTTGCTGTGCACCATGAGCTCTGTGATAGGTACGAAAATATCACGCTGACAGGCAAAGTGAATTTCATGGTCTGGAAAATAAAGAAATCAAGTAATCAAGGACAACTCTTCTTAGTATTCCACTACTAGTACTATTAGGCTATTACTAGTTGTTCTTTATAATCATCGTCTTTATCTTCCTTATTAGTTCCTAGTGAGAAAACAGAATATTTGCAGGTTGCATAATCCATGAAATTTACATAAATTGTGCTTGAAGTGCTTGAAGATCCAGTCATCACTAAAGTGTATGACATGCAAGAGAGCCAATAAAAACAAATGGAGTGGTCAGCATTTAAGGTGTGCTGATTGATTCACAGCCTCAGCTTATGCACTGAGTAACTTGCAAGAAAACTTTCCACCTTTAAAGTTGCAGGTAGCTGTTGGTAGCCAGTGAATTAAGCTAGCTGAAACTAACTAATAAAGATGAAAAGGCAGCAGAACATCTTCATTCACTCTGACGATTGCTTTAGAGATCTGAACACAAAACGTACCCTGAACCCTTAGACGTACAGCGCCACAAGTAAGTGGTTTCTACCATAAAAAGAATGTGAAACAACAGCAATACCAAGATGTGTGACTGACTGAAAGTCAATGCATGATTTTGACTTTATGGGAAAAGAAGGATCCATTGTGACCGGTGACTTTGGAGTTATAAGGTGTGGAATCAGACATTTGACTTTGAAAGAACTTTATTATTTCCCCGCTCACAAAATGTTTCACCAAAATGAAACATGGAACGAATAATGTCTTTAAAGAGCACATGGAAAATGTCCCTCTTCCCTTTCGATCCCTCCCTCCCCTCCCACAGATTCCAGAGGGTCAGGAAGTTTGGCTTGGGACATATTTTGGCACTGTCTGTTCCTGAGGAGGTAATTGATACCGATACTAAACCCTCTAATCCAGCTGATTGGACTGAACATCTGTTGAGAGTGTGTATGAGTGTGTGTGTGTTTAATAGAGCTGTATCCTGGTGAGGCAGAAGAAAGAAAGAGAGAGATGGAGAGAAGCATTCATTTTCTATTAAAATGGTGTGGATGACGCACAAAGAGGAGAAGATACAGAGGAGGACAACAGTGAGAGAGGAGTGATGAAGATTAATAACTAAGGAATGCAGTGAAGGGTAAACCCTTAAATCAGTTTACCTACTTTTTTTTTTTCAGAATAGGATTTACTTGCCTTACTGAGCTGACATTAATCTTTATTATATGGAATTCATAGCATTTATCATTGCATTGGATGTTACAGAGAGTACTTTATTTTAAGGGAAAAAACAATAAATGGATGGTCCTTTGAAAATCTACTTGACAGCTTAGAGTCATGGTTTACCATAATGTTTATTCTCCTGTTTAAGAGAGAATAAATGCTACCTAGATGAAGAGAGAATAGGAGTGGGGACAAGACAATAGGCATTAAAAGAAAGAGGAGTGGATGCCAGGGGAAAGGACAAAAGAAAAGAAGCAAAAAACAGATTTTCGCATTGTGAAAGAAGAGAGAATGAGCTATGTAGAAGAAATGAATGTTTGAGAAATCCTAAAATATGCAGGGGAGATGGATGGGATTTCTTTATGGTTCTGGATTATACAGCAGTAGGAATATAATCAGATTGTATTTTATAATCATGTGATTTACTGTATTTTGTATGTAAAATTTTAATCTGCAAAGTAACTAGTAACCACATACAGGTAGTGAAGCAAAAAATTATTATATTTCATTCTGAAATAGTGGAGATAGTAGTAGTATATTATATATAGTGTATATAGTAGCATTCTATGGAAGCCCTAAGCAGCCATCCATTCAAATATTTTTTTTACGTTTTCCCGACATAACGGGATAATTATCTTGAGATCTCGAGATAACAGATGCACTGAGTAACATGCAAGAAAGTTTTTCTAGTTTTTCTTCTACAAAGTACAGATGCCCTTGACCTCAACCTTCGTTGGATAACTATGACCTGGATGGCTGAGAACCCTCACAGACTAATACTCTTGAAGTTGTGGGTTCAATCCTCACAGAAGAACAGTCTTTTATTATCTTTTTCATTATCCTCTTCAACAAAGTTCTTATGAAGAGACTGCTTCCATGCTCAAAATGAAGCACGTGCTGGACTGTGTGTATCCCGGCGATTGGTCCACATTCATCAACCTAAGGACTTTTTCCCAGGCAGAGTAAATTCCTTTGTTTTTCATTCAGGGGAATCCATTTAACGTTACACATTTCCTGAAAGCTATTTCCGAACCTTTGAAATAGTCGTCAGGAAATGTGTGAAAATGTTGTTAAGAGGAGGAGTTGAACACACAGTCCTTAAATTACAAGTTCTGTGCTCTACCTACTGAGCTAGCCAGTCTCACTGAAAAGTACTGAGAAATTATCCAAAAGAAACGCACCGGCCGACCCCTGTCTTTAGCTATTGCTTATTATCTTGAGATCACGAGATAATTATCCCCTTATCACGGGAAAACAGAGTAAAAATTTTTTGTATCAATGGCCGCTTAGGGCTTCCGTACGTTTGTTATGAATACAATTGCAATTCATTTTCACCTACATTAACAACATTCTCTAAATTTCTCTAAAGATCTCAGATACAGTTAGCATGTTGATTCAAGGTGGAAATGGAGTCTGGAAGTCAATACTTAATGCATTAGAAAATTGTTATTGGGCTGCTCTGAGTTTGAAGGGTATAATTCCAATGTAGTGCAACTTCTTTTTTTAAAGTCATCATTCATATTGTTAGTAATGACATTTTTCTCGCCAAGTTAATTTCTAAAGTCTGGGAACATGGCAACACACCTTAAAGGAAGTCTGATGAGGCAAGAAACACAAGCAGTCAGTTGATCCGACAGGTTGTAAACAAACCCCCAGGTAAATCAAACTTCTTTGGAAGACAAACCAAGGTGTGAAATAACATTATTATCCACAAAGTCTTTTAGACTGACTTCCTTGTTAAACTTTGACTACATACTTCGTTTGTTGCACAGTGTAACTGTAACTTTCAGTTTGACCTCCAAATAATGTGGTTTAAGCTTTAGATCATTTGGCTTTAGTGTCAATTTGGTTTGTTGTCTTACAACTCACGCTTCTTGCCCTGATGGACATTTTTGTAGTGACATTGATAAATAAGATATTATCTAAATTGATAGAAAGAGTGGCTACAGCTATGAATATCTGATCCATCTTGTAATAAACCAGCCTTTAAGGAAATATTTATAGAAACCCTTAGATGAGCGCACAGTTGAGAATCTCTATAACTTTCGGTTTTGGGTGGAGATGCACAGTATGGATGAGTGGATCAGGAGAGAGGATTTATGAGGAGGAAGGATTTACCTTGTCTTAAACCTGTCTGAGCTTTCTGCTTATCACTTTTTATCATAAGCATTTTGTGAATCAAACCTATGTTGGATTTCAGATAAGACACATCCAGCTGTCAGCCGAGCTGATAAGTAACTGTACATTGTGAGTTTAAGCTTAAAACAAGCTGTCCTCAAAGTATAGTATGAATGATGAAATATCTGGCAATGGATTTTTTTAAGCATAGTCAGTCACATGCTCCGGATAAGGCTGATTCAGCGTAAAACTTTGTTAGGCAGGGTTTTGATGTGCATCACGCTGGCAGGGGAAGTGACAGCTACCTCTCCAACAGTGATGTTTCAAGAAGGAATAATTTGACATGCGTGGAATGTCAAACCATTGAAAAAGCCTCCCCACAAAAGTGGAAAGATGTTAATTGATAAGGGTTGATGTTTTGTGTGTAATTTCACAGTAGTAGTAAATTTCATAAAATATTACAGTATGCAGTATTCTTGCAGTATTAGTGGGGTAAATGACACAACAGTAAATGCATTGTTGATCATTAATAACGCACACGCCCTTTTGCCCAATCAGCAACAAGCACACAGTTACATCAAAACTGGATCAGATGTACTATAGCCATATATACCTCAATTTTATATTACAGGGTAATGCTGACAATATTCTATATACATTAGTGCTGGGCAATGACTAAAATTTATTAATTAATCGCATTGTTATATGCAAAATTGAACAATGAATTCTAAAGTAGTGTATTGCGCACTTTTAATTTAAATGTACTGCCATATACACAAAAATGCAATAACGTGGTTTGCAAACAAATAAGGTGCTTTTTACCAGCAGTATCCCCTTTACACAGTAGCAATAAAATATTTCTTGTAAATCTCAACTTAAACATTAATGTAATCAAATCAAATATAAAACCAAAGCTATTTGCCACTGCATTAGCTTTTATCTAGCTTGTTAAAACAGGTTACCGAGTCCAGTTTTCTTGTGTTTTTTTCTGAACAGGTATCAGAAGAAACATTTAGGAGCTATGTTCAGAGCACAATGCGTAGCGACAAGCGGGTGCCTTCCCGTGAAACTGTTGCCGTTGTGCTTGCCTCACACACACGCCCGCCTGCTGCCGAAGTTGAATTGTCTTGATATTCTTGTATACGACCCGCAGCACAAATAATTGGAAGAGAGACTGATCCTCGCTGTTTGTGAGTTTCCAAAATCTATTACTGTTTACTAAATATGACATCAACAGGAGGGAATTCGCATTGCAGAGCATCCCTGCAAAACTAGATGAAGGCCTATCAGGTAAAGATACGTAGCCTATAATTTTAACTTAAGTTTAATAGGCTGCAGCTGTGTAGCGCACACAAGCCATTGCCATTGTCGTTACTCTAGAGCGCCTGCTGTTTACTCGCGGATCTCTTGTCTCCCTTTCTGATTACCTGAGAGAACCCGCGGGGCCAAGCAACTACATTGTGATTTTAACAACGTTCAGCGTGCAGTGTATAGCTTCTTCTTGGCTATGGTATTTGATCGCTTGTCTTGCTTTTGTTTATCATCCAATGTAGTCTGCTGAAGCCTCCCTCCGCTGCTTGTTTGGCTGGGTGATTTGCAGGCTGATCAACATCCCACCCCCCCTGTGACCCATGGTTTGACAGTATGTGTATTCAGAGCCAGTGAGAAACAGACTTCAAAATAATAATAATAATAATAAAAACCACTGCGTTAAAGTTCGATAAAATAATTGTCGGTGTTAATTAATTAATGCGTTAATGTGCCCAGCCCTAACATACATATATTCTTTTTTTTTTCATACTGCTAACAAATCCCATGAATTAAACATGAATATATACCAAATGAACTGACAAATGAACTGACAAAGTGTATGCTGTGTCCTGAAAAATCTTATTCTTCTGTACCATAGAGCTCCATTGTGGCCCAAACACTTAAAAATACATCAATAAGCCATACTATGGCACTGAATATGTTCCTTTATTGCCATCACTATTTTTCTGAACTGAACTGAATATGTTCCTTTATTGCCATCACTATTTTTCTGAACTCATTACTACACATAAACACAATCCCAGGTTTCTGTTTAAGACTGTGGATCAGCTGGTAAACCCAACCCCTCCTTGTGCCTCAGCTGGAAGTAATGATGACTGTGAATTGTTTTTATCTTATTTTACCAATAAGGTGGTGTCAGTCAGAGCCTCTATTACCCCCACGGCCTCTTACTCAGAGGTTCCTCACCAGCAACAAGAGAGTTTTAACCAGTTTTATCCCATCGACTTGTCTGAGCTTTTAAAAACAGTATCACAAATGAGAGTGTCCTCCAGACCACTTGATGTAATACCTACAAAGTTTTTACTGAAAGTAATGGATTCTGTTGGGCCCCATTTGATCTCTGTTTTTAACAGCTCCCTATCTACTGGTTGTGTCCCTGATTATTTTAAAACAGCTTGTGTGAACCCGCTTTTAAAGAAACCTGGTTTAGATCCTTCCCTCCCACATAATTTTAGACCAATTTCAAAACTGCATTTTATTGCAAAGATTCTAGAAAGAATTGTGTCCAAACAACTGCTCACTGTACTGGAAAATAACAACATATTTGAAAAGTTTCAGTCTGGTTTCAGGAAGTACCACAGCACTGAGACTGCCCTGCTTAAAGTCACCAATGACCTTTTAATGTCTGCTGATGAAGGTATGTGCTCAGTCCTGGTACTCCTGGACCTTAGCGCTGCTTTTGACACCATTGATCACAACATCATGTTAGACAGACTGAGGCACTGGGTGGGGATCTCTGGTACTGCCCTAGAATGGTTTTCATCCTACCTGTCAAATAGGAAGTTCTGCGTGTCTGTAAACAACTTTGTCTCCTCGTTCTGTCCAGTTAAATATGGTGTGCCTCAGGGGTCGGTCTTAGGACCCATTTTGTTTTCCTTGTATCTGCTTCCCCTTGGACATATTATCCATAAACATGGCATTTCTTTTCATATTTATGCTGATGACACACAAATATAC
>NC_060154.1:29767323-29852011 GCF_021292245.1 Micropterus dolomieu
ATCACAAATGAGAGTGTCCTCCAGCCCACTTGATGTAATACCTACAGAATTTTTACTAAAAGTAATAGATTCTGTTGGGCCCCATTTGATCTCTGTTTTCAACTGCTCCCTATCTACTGGTTGTGTCCCTGATTATTTTAAAACGGCTTGCGAGAACCCACTTTTAAAGAAACCTGGTTTAGATCCCTCCCTCCCACATAATTTTAGACCAATTTCAAAACTGCCTTTTATTGCAAAGATTCTAGAAAGAATTGTGTCCAAACAGCTGCTCACTGTACTGGAAAATAACAAAATATTTGAAAAGTTTCAGTCTGGTTTTAGGAAGTACCACAGCACTGAGACTGCCCTGCTTAAAGTCACCAATGACCTTTTAATGTCTGCTGATGAAGGTATGTGCTCAGTCCTGGTACTCCTGGACCTTAGCGCTGCTTTTGACACCATTGATCACAACATCATGTTAGACAGACTGAGGCACTGGGTGGGGATCTCTGGTACTGCCCTAGAATGGTTTTTATCCTACCTGTCAAATAGGAAGTTTTGCGTGTCTGTAAACAACTATGTCTCCTCGTTCTGTCCAGTTAAATATGGTGTGCCTCAGGGGTCGGTCTTAGGACCCATTTTGTTTTCCTTGTATCTGCTGGACATATTATCCATAAACATGGCATTTCTTTTCATATTTATGCTGATGACACACAAATATACTTGCCCGTCAGATCCACAGACCCTGGAATGCTGAGTTCACTTAACAACTGCCTTTGTGAAGTTAAAAAATGGATGTCAAATAATTTCCTCCAGCTGAACTCAGACAAAACAGAAATCCTGGTCATCGGTTCCCTAGTAAATCACATTAAGCCTGTGGCAAAGAACCTTGGTGTTTGGTTTGATAGTCATTTAAATTTCGAGCAGCACACCACAAAGCTTGTTCAATCATGTTTTTATCAACTTAGAAATATAGCAAAAATGCGATCTATGTTAACTTTTAAGGACACCGAGACCATTTTACACACCTTCATCTCATCACGCCTGGATTATTGCAACAGCCTTTTCACCTGTTTAACCCAAAAATCTATTGATCGACTCCAGACTGTCCAGAACTCAGCTGCCAGGCTTTTAACCAGAACAAAGAAATATGACCACATTACTCCTATTTTAGCTTCATTACACTGGCTCCCAGTATGTTTTAGAATTGACTTTAAAATTCTATTGATCACTTTTAAAGCTCTTCATTGCCTCTCGCCTTGTTATATTTCTGAACTTTTAGTCCCATACACATCAGCACACACCTTGAGATCCTCGGGCAGAGGTCTGTTGTCTGTTCCAGAGTCTCGACTGAAAACTAAGGGGGACAGAGCGTTTGCTGTCAGGCCCCGAGGCTCTGGAACAGCCTGCCCGAGGAAATCAGGTCGGCTAAGTCAGTGAACTCTTTTAAGTCCCTTCTTAAACCATACTTTTATAGGAGAGCCTTTCCCGATCTTATTTGACTTTATTTTATCCCTTTTATTTTATTGTATTTTACTAATTTTATATTTATCTGTATTTTAGTCTTTTCAATGTTTTCATGCTTTTATCTTTTATTGTTTTTTGTATTATTGTCTCTTGGGTATTATTGTCTTTACACTTGTTAAAGCACTTTGTAACTTGTTTTTGAAAAGTGCTCTACAAATAAGGATTATTATTATTATTATTATTATTATCAACACAGGTGTATTTTGATTCAGTCCCACATACACCATCTGGCTGCTGTACATAAGTACTCTGCTGATGCTAGATCACCAAATATGGGTTAATCTGCAGCTTAAAATAGCCCCCTACAAGTGCTCCTGTTTCAGTAGCATTGGCTAAAAATTACAGCGTCCAGCTGTTGTAAGAAATTATTGAGTCTTCAAAAAAATTAAACTACATATGTGTGAACCATTTTTAAATCTTCATGAAAGATTGTACCTTGGGGCTGAGAACCACAGACAGAGAAATCAAAAAGCATTGGGAGATGGACTACCACATTGTTGGGTTTGGTGGGATTTGTTGACAATCAGCAAAATATAGAATAACACCATCCATGTCCTTATAGTATATTTTAAGTGTTCCAATTGCTCTACCAAAACAGCCAACTGCTACTTTATTGAAAACATAAAATTAAATTAATTAAATAAAGAAAATTAGATGAAGGTGGTGAAATAGATTTTGGATCTAAATAAGGCTTTTGACACAGTGAACCAGGAGGTAGTCCTCTCAAAGTTATCCTTTTTAAATTTTTCCAAAAATGCAATGAAATGGATGAACTCATACTTAACAAACAGGAAGCTAAGTGTTCATATTGACTAAGTCTACATACCTAAACTGTAATATTGGCATTCTCCAAGGGTCAATGCTAGGCCCAATTTTGTTTAGATTGTATATTAACAACCCACCATTAGCCTGTTCCTCTATCAGTACACAAATGTATGCTGACGAGATGGTTCGATATGTACATGCGAAAAACAAGCTGCAAACAAACTAACTGGAGCCATGGCACAGGTTTCTAACTGGTTAAATAATTCATGTTTACACTTGAATGTAAACAAAACTGTTTGTATGTATATTTTGCTGTCCCTTCAACCCAATGTTTTTGTTAATGGCGATGTCTGATTTTAAATACCTTGGAAATATCATAGAAAAAAGTTTTTTAAAAAGCAGGTTAAAAAATGACCAACACCATTAAATTAAATTTGGCTAATTTTAGACCTATCAGACCACATTTAACAACAGAGGCAGTCAACCTCTTTATGCATGCTATAATATATTCCCATGTAACATATTGCTTTACATTCATCTATTCAGCTTAGATAGTTTTAAAAATTTTGTGTCCCTTATTTTTAAGGTGTTACATGCACTATTCCCTCCCCCACTAAACCAGTTCATAAAGCAGAAGATTAGCAGTGGTAGGGTAACAACATACATACACTCTATATAGTTCTCTATTCACTGTTTTCCACCTGTCATGGTTTTAGGGCTTTCTGATATTTGGTTTTCTTGCAGTTTTGTTGGCAAGCTTTTCTTTTGTGTGAATTTCCTGCCTCTGTGTTTATTTGTCTCTTGAGGGTTTATTCCTTTAGTCATTTGCTCATTCGTCAAGTTCCTGTTTTACTTTTTACTAGTATGGTTCTTCCTCATGTGTCATTGTCTTGTTTTTGTTGTGGTTTCACCTGTGTGTGATTAATTTCTCCCTCACCTGTGTATGTAAGTGGTTGTTTGTCTTTCATTCCTTGCATGTTCATTGTTCTGTATGGTGTTCTCCACAGTAGAGGTTGGATTTTCATGGTTCATGTTTTGTGGATTGTCCCATGTCTCATTTGGATTTTGTTATTCAGCCCTGGACTGTTGATTACTTTGTTTGTATTTTGGACAGACTGCCTCACCTTTCACCCAGGTTGTGAATAAATCTCATGTTCAGCAAGCTGGCTGAACATAACACCACTAGCTCATTAGTGCAGTTAACAATACTGGAGTGAAGCACTTACATTCACATTATTAAAAAAAGAATTTGGGTGACAAATAAATGGCAAAAGATTTCAACTGATCAAGCTCTTTAATTTCTTCCTTTCTCTAACAAAGGTGCACCTAAACTACAGATCTGTCCATCTTTCTACTGGGCATTACTGAATGTATCTGGATATTCAACACAACTTGCTAAATATCCAAAATGGGAAGTGAATATAGGAATACCAAAGCAATGACAATAAAGTAGAAAGGTCTTAATAATTGTGTGCGTCAGAAAAATCCTGCTGTCTATGACTTCAGTGTCAGATGCGTTCTCAAGCTGTTGAGCAAACCAGCCAAATGTATCTGTCTCAAGACTGGTCTTAATGTGAGATTCTTATTAAGCTGGTTATACACAAGAGATGTAAGTGACACTGACAGACACACAAGCGCGCACACTGAACCTCAGAGAGGTCTTATTTGTATAAGTCAATAAGTCAAAATCTGTCTCTCTTCTCTGTCTGTTTGGTTGGCTGACTGACACGTATGCCTTAATAAGGTGGAACTCTGCGGTCCATCTCCTTGGTAACGCAATGTAAAGATTATTTTTGTTTTGTTTTCTACAGATATACTGATTGGCTCTTTGTTGCATGTGACTTGAATGACACACAACGTGGTCCACTTAGGTAAGAGTAGTGTGAACCAATATCCAATAGAATCTTCACAAATGTATAGATGGGCGAAGAATAACCTTATTTAGATACAGTCAATCTCTGTAGTTTCAGAAAGGAGAAATACTCCCTGCCAGGAAGCATCCTTCCGATTTGGTTTGGTACCACACTGTGTTCTCACTTTGGTCTACATTTTCTCTCCGGCTGCTCTTCAATAAATATTGCTGCTCAAGACATCCTGAGTTTCCTGAAACCTTCTTCATCAGACTAGCTCTCAAGAATTTCCTTCACATATGCATGCAGACATTATAATAACTTCCACTTTAGCATTCAACATTCACTCTACCAAACAAAACGTCTGTGCTGTCATGCATGCTGCCATCTTGGCAGTCGCTGTAACTTTAATGTGTAAGCTTTATATGCTGTCTTTGCATTGGTTTTTCTTCTAAGTGCTCATCCATGTGTTCTTTCTAAGACATGCAGAACTATAAATTGGCTATAGGTGTGAAAATGAGTGTAAACGATTTATTATAATGTAGGCCTATATGTTAACACTGTTAATTAGACTCCAGCCCCCTATGACCCTGGTGTGGGTATAAAAAATGGATAGATGGGTGGACTGCTTAAGTGGCACTCTGTCTTCTGTGGCTCTGTAGGAACTTTCTAAAGTCTGAAAAAAGAACCCTGGTGACATCATAGATAAAGCACTCTTATGTGTTTTACGATAATCCAGCAAATTTCCTGCTAAATCCAAGTAAAAAGTACAGTCTGAAGTCTCTTCTCTCTCATCCTGTTTGCTCCTTCATTCATATACCTAAGTTGTTGATGGAATTACCTCAAGTAAGATGTGTCAGATGGAGATATGCACACATATGCACGTGGCTGTGTGTTAGTGTGCCTCAGCTTGCGTGACTGCTCCCTGGGATCATCACCATTTGAAACACCAAAGAGGGGTTTGACCTGACAGCTGTGCAGGGGAGAGCTGGATGCAGATGTAATATCCTTCTATCGATTCTCATCAGCTTCAGACTTCCAGGACGGTGGGAGGCACTGACAGATATCTACTGCCACTTAACAAGACCCCATTTACTATGTTTTACAGCCCAACATGCAGGCTGACGAATGCCATTTGAAATGGACAAAACGCCACTATAAATTGGTGTAATAAAATGGTATTTCTGCTGCAAGAGGCAATAATAAATTAAGACCTGATGTGCTCCTGGAGAACTGGTGTGATAAAATTGCTGCCAAATTCAAAGTAGCTTGTCAAATATGCGTTAAATGACATGTTTACGGATGTATGCGTAATATGTATCTTGCTTTTCAGTCCACTGCCAGATATCCAGCAGAAAACTGGGGTATGCTTGATCACACTGTGGTCTGGAAAACCTCTTAGCGAGCAGTACTTCACAATTATTGTGGACAGGTGAGGTCAGATTAAGCACCGTCAACAGTGAAAAAAAAAATTATACATTATATTGATATTGTGCATGGCAACTATGGTGGTTACAGTTATGTATTCCATGTAATCCACGGTTAAGGCATGGTTGAGGTCAGGAAACTAAAATTCTTGGTAGGGATAGATCACAGTTACGGTTAAATAAACAGGCGATCATTAACCGCATGTCTGTGGCAGGATGTCAACTCTGGTCTCCATGAAGTGAGACCAACCTCAAGTCTATTCATCACCCCAATCTCCATGAATCAAATATATTGTGCTTAAACCCACCACAAATCCAGCTACTGTCCATACAGCCAATAGGAAGGGTCCTTGCAAAGTCCTTAGAACCAGTCCCCAAAGTAACGTTTCTGTGTCATCACTCCCGGCTACAGGCGTGTTGGAAAATGTGGGGATGTTGATAAGTACACATCCTACGTCTTTGATGCATTCAAATCTGAAAGGACGCAGTGAACTCACTATCGACACATTGTGAACAACAAAGCTGTGCTGAAATCATAGAAATCCGTCTCTCTGTGAGCTCCTACACACATAAACATACACAAACAGAGTGAGGTCAGCGGTCAGGAGAGCAGAGAGACCACAGTGGAGAGGTGAACCAGCATGTTGCCACAATATTTAGTTATATTTAAGAACCAATAAGAGTATTGATAAAGAATGGAACCAATAAGAGTATTAGTAACTATAAATTCCTATTACCTAATACTTATCCCTAAACACCACTATAATTACTCAAAAAACACATTTTAATGGGGACCCCTTCATTTCCCTGGGACCCACTCAAATGACCACCTTTGGGTCCTGGTGACTACATTGAAAACCTACCAACATTTCTGAAGCTGTTGAAAAACTCATCAAAATGACGATGGAGGTGGTGTCTTTCACATACCTTGTCTATTTCAAGTTAACCTTGATTATTTGACGATTCATGTGTTTATTGTTGTTGTTGGACAGCCAACTTTTTGCTCACTGCATGATGTGAGGACTTCTGAATGAGGGAACATGTCGTGGTATGTCTGTCTTGTCCATTTTCAATTTAAAACCGCTGTGCCAGGTTACAGGGCTCTACGTCTGATTCATGTTTAAATGATCAAAAATATAAGGCTTAAGTCGCTAGTTTCCTTCGATTATTTATTTAAAACAAAACGTACAGCAAAAAGGCTGTTGAACTTAACATGAGGTCAAAGTTTGTGTCGGTCCTCTCTCGTTAGTGTCCGCCTGTAGGTTCAGACAGAAAGGACCTCTTCTGACACACCTCTTCTTCTTTCCACAGCTGACCAAAATCTAATCAAATCAAATTCCTTAAGTCTTAATTAGCAATTACAAACAACTCAAATATAGCCAATTTTAAATGCTTATATCATTTTTCATACTAACAGAAATTACAATTTTTGTTCTATTCTTCAGATTACAGGAGTAGACAACGTTTGTTGATAGGTCTTTGTAGAATACTGGTTTTGGTTTTAACCAAGACACTGTGAACCAGTCCTTTTTTCCATCTACAATCATGACAAGGTCTCCGGGTTGAAAGTTCCTTTTAAGGTTGCTCCATTTTCTCCCTTTTTGCATGATTGGAAGATATTCTCTGACCCATCTCCTCCAAAAGAGGTCTGCCTGATATTGCAGTCTCCATCTTGTCCTGGAGTACAGGTCATCTTTTTTAGAACAGTCCAGGAGGCATGACAGGATTAGTTTTAAGAAGAAGCAGATGATTGGGTGTTAAAGGTCCCACATCGTTCAAGTCGTTTGTTACAGATGTGATGGTTCTATCATTCATGACTGCTTCCACTTCACATAAGGTTGTCTGCTCTCATCGTCCAGGATTTGTTCTCTTACTACAGAACAGAGGATCTTTTTCTCTCCCACGCACCACCATGCTGGGTTTAAAATCCACTTTCTCCCATTTTGTAGAATGTTTCTTTGAATTTTGTCATGGTTTAGGTCCTTCCATGATTGCCCAAGCTCCCTTTGTGCACCAATGAAGTTTGTACCTTGATCTGATCTGACCATTTTTACAGTACTTCTACGGCAAAGGAATCTGCGTATTGTGTTGATGCAGGAGTTAGTGTCCAAGCTGCTCGCTGCTTCAAGATGAACTGCACTGCTGGTTAGACAAGTGAAAATTACACCCCAACTTTTGACATTGATTCGATTTCGGTTTATTTCAAAAGGTCCAAAATAATCCATCCCAACTGAAGTGAAAGGTGGTAAGTCTGGTTTTACACCGTCTTGAGGGAGAATTGCCATCTTCTGCCCTCCTATTTTGGACTGCATTCCTCTACAGAAAACACAGTTTCTAATTATTTTACGGGCCAAAGAGTTTGCAGAGTAGATTGCAGTATTTTGTCCCAGTTTAGATTGCATATGATTTCTACCAGAATGGACAATTTGGATGTGGATTTGTTTTCTTTGATCTCAGATATGTGGGATTTTTTCTTTTAGTGATCTCCAGCAACAAGGTTTTTATCTTCAGCATCCTAGCTACAGTTTTTTTTGAGGCTGTTCCAATCTGAGTAGTACTCAATCAGTTTCCTGACAGGATTTTCCACATCAATAATCATTATATTAACAATCACATCCTTCTTCACTTCAGGATCATCAGGGGTATTCAATTAGAATTCAAAGAGGTCCAGTTAGAGAAAATTTCCCCAAGCAAAGGTCCGGAACATCATAACAACTAACTTGCGTTATCATTCAGTGTCATAACGTATAGTTGTATCAACATGTGTTTTTTGTCAACAACTGACAATATTTCAACAATATTCAGTTTTCACATCAAACTGGAGGGATAATAAATAATAGCTACTCTAATAATAAACTATAAATTTAAGTAAACTAAAATAAAGTGCTTAAATTCAGAAAAGACTAAATAAAAAGTGTAGCTTTAAGTAATGAAGTGCAGTCTCAAGCAATTTTATAAGAAACACTCAACACATCTTAGCAAATGAACAGCTTTAATGCCTCCTCTTCTCTTTCAATCCCTCTTCTACCACTTTCCTACTTTCTCCTGTTCAGTGAGAAACATGAGCTCTAGTTTGTCCTGCCAGCTAGTATTGGAGCTATATGAGATATTCTGGTTTTGAACTGCCCATGGGAGGAATGTACATGTGAGAATCTGTACATTGGTTGCTACATTCTTGATTAAAAGCCATGTGAAATCTCTTTTCTCTTTTTCCTCCTCTCTGCGTGTGCGTCTCCAAAATGTCTCCGGTGTATCTCACTCGACTCGCAATGCTCGGAATGCACAGATTTGATTGGCTGAGCAGCATCACGTGAGACGATTGGAGCACATGCGATTGGTGTGTGAGTTTCCTGGGCCGCTAAACCATTAGGCCCACAGTAAATGCTAGAAAAGCTGCGCGGGTTAAAAAAAGAAACGCTCCATCGTGGTGAAGTAATTCTCAATAATGGGCTGTGGTGGTGTGGTCGTGGGTCCGGAGAGGACGGTGGCTGGGTCTGGATCCGGGCCGCGGTCCGCCTATTAGTGACTTCTGATCTAGGGAGATAACTCTGATGTTTCGTCTGGAATTTAAGGCCATTGAGATTCTTTTTCGTAGAGGAATTCTGGTCCTTGTAACCATCTTTTTGACTTCAGGAGTGAGTCAAGTCATGTTTAATCCTCGTGAAGCTTCATCTGCAGGATTTTGTCCCCGTACTTCAATTGATCCTCTTTTGACAAGTCATGAGTTACTGCCAGTCTATTAGCCACAAAGGTGTGAAATATCTTGTTCTGATTGTAGACGTATTGAAGTACAGATGACTGTCTGTCCAGAAAATAGACTCTTCAAGGTTTAGCTGCAGTTCTGAGTGTAGCTTTCGATCTACTTGCTGCTGTAAGCCACTTTAGCTGTAGTCATCCTTTTTAGGGGACTTACTCTCCCATGACTAAAGCAACATATACACCCTGTTGTTGATGAATCTAATGTAACCTCCTGTGCCGTAACCTTGCTCACTGGCATCACTGAAGTGCTCTCTTTACCTGGGCAAGCTCAGTTAGCCATTTCTCATATGGTTTTGAGTACACGGAGGGAATTGCACTGTCCTATCCACTCTTAGCTTCACAAAGATCTCTGAGAATCTGTTTTGCTTTGAGTACAAAGGGTGCAACAAATCCTAGTGGGTCATGGACTCAACTTATGGTAGAGAGTATGGCTTGACTAGTAAGAGATGTAATTTTGATTGTGATTTGAAATCCAAATGTGTAATTTTCAATATTCCAGCACATCCCAAGAGCTCTTTTCACAGGTAGTTTTCTCTGTCCAGGTCCAGTGTTTTGATTTGCTTAGCTTGCTGTTCCTCTGGGATAGCTGTTAGGACAACACAGCTGTTGTTTACCCATTTTTTTAGTTTGAATCCTCCTTTTGCTCACAACTCGCTGAGATTTTTGGTGAGGTTAACAGCTTGTTCCTCTGTTGCCACAGATTTTAGTCATCAACTGAAAAGTTTGATTTGACGGAGTCAACTGCTATTGCATCAAATATGTCTTTATTGTCCTCTGCAGTTCTTTGCTGCGCAAACTTAACACAGCTTGGTGAATAGCCCCAAATAGGTGAACTTTCATCATGTACTGCTCTAAACTTTGGTCTGTGTCACCTCCTGGCCACCACAGAAATCTCAGGAGGTTTGAGTCCTCTTCATTCACTCGTACCCGGTGAAACATCCCTTCAGTGTCTGCCATGATGGCAAACTGTTCCTGTCGGAATCTCAGTAAGACACCGAGAAGTGAGTTGGTTAAGTCAGGTCCAGGTAACAGTTCATTATTGAGTGATGTTCCTTTGTATGACAAAGTACAGTCAAACACTACTCTGATGGTCTTTTTACGTTTGTGGTACACTCCGTGGTGGGGTATTTACCATACCTTACCATCATCCTGATGAAGATCCTTCTCTGCATAGCCCTTAGTGATTACATCTTCCATGAAGCCTTTGTATTCTTCTGCATATTTAACATCCTTCTTAAATTTTCTAGCAAGATAATGTGCACGCTGTTCAGCTATCTGATAATTGTTGGGCATGATAACATCACTATTACGAAGTGGCAAAGGTAAGTAATAATGATTATCTTTTAGGGTGGCTGCACTACATACTAGCTTCACGAATGTGCAGTCTTCAATTGACATTTGAGGTTTTCCCTCATATTCTTTCTCTGGAAAGTCATGGTGATACTGGTTTACAAGGAGGGTTTCCAACCGTTCAACAGAGATGCTGTTCACAAATGCCACTGGCCGTCCAAACCCATCTACAGCTGAAGATGAGTTGAGTGGTCCATTTACCACCCATCCTAAGAGAGTTCTTCCAGCATAGGGTCCATTGCCTTGGCTATTTATTATCTGCCATGGCTCCATTGCCTTTGGGGCATCTACTCCAATCAGGAGTTCCACATCCGCAACAATTTTTTGCAGCTGAATTTCCTTCAGGTAAGGCCATTGAGGTCATTTTGGAAAGAATCTTCCTCTTCGTCACTGGTATCTTTCAGCTCATCAACCATTTGTAATCCAGTTATTTCATAACTATTTACAATTTTATTTTGACCCATTGTTTGAAGAATAACTTAAGTTTTCTGTACTGTTACATAGAGTTTTTGCATGAGATTCTCTGTACAGAATGTGGCTGTGGTGCCAGGGTTCAGAAATGCATAGGTTAGTATTGTTTTGCTTCCTTTTGGAGCTTTTTATCTGCACTGGTTGTAAGTTTGCAGTCCTTTCCAACCCCAATATCCTCTACCTTATCAACTGAAAAAGAGAGTTCCACAGACAGATTCTTTTGTTGAATTCATTATTTCATGAGATGGTTGATTGTGTGCAGGTTTATTTATGTGCAGTATGGTGGGGTGTTTACCTTGACAGAGCTGGCATGTCATCCGACTTTTACAAGATTTACTCATGTGTCCCTTGGTTAAACAGCCAAAGCAGATGCCGTTTTCTTTCAGTAGTTTCACCTTGATGTCACGGAGTTGAGCCTTTAACATTTCACAATTATCCAGAGAATGTTTACCTGTGTGGCAAATGTAGCAGGCGTTCTGATTTTCCAATTGTCCATCTCTCTCTTGACCTGCAATTGTATTGTCTTTCATCCCAAAAGTCTCTGTGCCTCAGCATAACCTCTGTCTGGTTTCATGTGGAAGCAGCTTCTGACTAGTTCCCTGGGTTGGCCACTAGTGTACTGTTCAAGGTAATAAAGTCTGTCATCATCACTTTCAGTTTTATTTTCGATACCATGCTTAAATGCATGAATAAATGTTTGGAAACTTGAGGGGTCCCCATCAAACACCGGTCTAGAGGGAAGTGAGGATTGTTTATGCTGTAACATTAATAGATCTGCAGTGTCACTTTGTCTCTGGATTACATTCAGTAATTTAGTACTATGATTACTTGAGCTGGATTCTTCAGAACAGCCTCTCATCTCTTTGAATTTAACAGGGGAGGGTTCGAATTAATCCACAGAGGCATTGGGTTGCTGCATATAACTGTCCAGATATTCATTCATGGCATCCTTTCCATGCACTGCAGATTGTCCCTCAGAGCGTTCATGAAAACTGTCCAAAACCTTTAGTTTTGCCTCAGATGCAGCAATATCTGCCTCCAGTTCCATTCTTTCCTTCTTTTCTTGTAGTCTGTTCTTTTTCATTTCAACTGCATGTTTCTCTTTTAATGCAGACATGCGTGCCTGGAGAACGTCCCTCTCTGATGCTATTTTAAGATGAGCTGAGGATATTGATGAAGATGTAGTTGATTGTTTTGACTGTTTTGAACATTTGAATTTGTTGGGTTGTTTAGACACATTGGAAATACTGCCATGAGGCTCAACTAGCATTTGAGGATCTAGAGAAGACGTTGTCCATGCTTGCATCCCTACTTCCCGTAGGAATTTTTCAAATGTCTCCATTTTAGGCCCATACCAGTCCAGTCTCTCATTTTCCTAAATTTCATCAGGTAAAAGCATTTGAACAGCAGCATTCGTTGAGCATTCCTTTTAATTGTTCCACTCCGTTAACCACCTTTTCAGTATTTCCACCGTCTAGTGATTTGAGCTCATTCATTTTGCGCGTGCATGCACCCAGTGTCCCCCTGCGCGCTGCACTGAGAGTTTTTAACTCCTTTTCCTCTGTGTTACTCTCCTCAGACGTGGCTCTTTGATCCAATCACAGTTTATCAAAGTCTTTTGTTTCCTCCAGCATTTTAATACAAATGTTGCTTTTTAACGTTTCACTCGACTCCGTCTTTCCATTTACAAACATTCCGACATTTTATCCCGTTCTTTTCATTGTTCATCTTTTAAAATTCATTCACAGTTCATCAGATTTCGTCCATGAAGTCTGTTTCTTTGTTTACGGGCCATCAGTAGTAGACCGGGGAATCAGCTGAATGCGCAATACGCTGGGTCCGGTGCGTCCTCCTTTCCGTTAACACGGCTCCAAAAACGTCCAAATCAGCGCCAATCATCATTTCTTGAACAGCGGTTCTTCCAACAGGTCCGAAGTCTTTGACTTTGTCTTGTCCATTTTTAATTTAAAACCGCTGTGCCAGGTTACAGGGCTCTACGTCTGATTCACGTTTAAATGATCAAAAATATAAGGCTTGAGTCACTAGTTTCCTTCGATTATTTATTTAAAACAAAACAAACAACAAAAACATCAAACTTAACATGAGGTCAAAGTTTGTGTCGGTCCGCTCTCGTTAGTGTCCGCCTGTAGGTTCAGACAGAAAGGACCTCTTCTGACACACCTCTTCTTCTTTCCACAGCTGACCAAAATCTAAGTTAATCAGTAAGGTTAATCAGAACAGCTAAATTAATAAACAATTAATAAATCCAAATGACTATTCTCAAAATAAATCATCTAAATTATAAAATAATTAAACACAAGAAATTGGCTCCAACAATGTCTGTCTAACTTGTTAACTGAAGCTCTGTGTGTTACCTACTCTTGTAAAAACACTACATAAACAAAGTTAACAGGGATGTAATAACCTGCTAAGATGAGTTTTTATTAAATGTGTTTGTGTGATAATTTGAGTAAGAGTTAGGTGTGTGTGTGTGTGTGTGTGTGTGTGTATTTTGCACTATTGTCAATATAATGTTTCAAGCACTTCCATGACTTGTGCGAGAGTTTACTAATCATAGCGATTATGTGTTGACAGTAATATTAAAAAGTATAAAAAGGTATAAAGTACTTGATGTTAATGTGTTAGAAAACAGTTGCCTGTTTACGCATCAGGCCATTTATCTATCATCTATCATTTATCCACACATTTGACTACCAGAGTTTGTCCGTGTTCACCATTATACATATTTTATTGCAAATCTCTGAGGACTTGTCTTATTTCTTTTCCATGGATTTGTACCATTTATGCAAGGATTACGTTGCAGGTAAATACTATATAACTGAAAAAGTACATGAACTCTCTACACATAGAACCAATTCCTGTATTTTTGTAATTTGTTTTTATTTTTGTAAAAGATAATTAAGAGTAAAGTTCTTTCACTTACAAGATTATTTTCCACATTTTTCTGGGTTGTAACAATGCCAACATGGAGAGGCTCACCGTGCAACTCCCATTCTACAAACCAACCATTTATCAGCACCACAGACAGCTGCTAAAATCACCAAATGTTTCAATGTTAGGCTAACAGCCTGCCTTGGGGCAGAGGACAGCAAAAGAATTTTGAGGAAACAAGCATTCAAGGGCCACTGATGATGACTGGCTAATATGCCGACTTAGATTCCCTAGCAATGTGCTCTAAATTTGCTGAACTGGGTTCAGTATTAGATGCGTTTAAGTAGGCTATAAATAGCTGACAGGCGTGTGTTTGATATGGTCAACAATATTCAGGTGCATCTCAGAAAAGTAGAACATCAAATCGGGGCTCCTTTTGCACAAATGCGGCGTGTCATGAAGGCAATCAGCCTGTCGCTGCTGAGGTGCTATGGAAGCCCAGGTTGCTTTGACAGCGGCCTTAAGCTCATCTGTCTTGGTGGGTCTGGTGTCTCTCTCTGTCCTCTTGACAATGGCCCATAGATTCTCTATATTCAGGTCAGGCCAGTTGGCTGCAGATGACATGGTACCCCAAATCATCACTGGACATGGAAAGTTTGCTCTGGGCTTCAAGCCAGTTGGATTCTGTGTCTCTCCACTGGTCCTCCAGGTGTGCATAGACACGGTAAATCTGAAGGTTTTCTTGGTGCACAAAGGTTTCGGCTTTTGTGCGCACATACACAGAAGTTTATCCAGGGGCCTTGCACTCAGCAAAGTCATTATAAATTGTCACTGAAATCATAGCCTATTTCTTGCAATATACTGTCAACCTGCAGTTACTCCAGTAGTATTCAACTTTTTTATGGTTATGTTAAGATATTGGGAGCACTTGGTGTTAAGGTTAAGCTCATGCCTGTTTCAGTTGCAGTGACATGAGAGTGAAGATTTGTTATTAACATAAACCAAAATCACTATCTTTGCCTAACCTCAACCAGACAAGAACCTTAGATTCTGGTGTCCCAGTCCTGTGGTTTGTATGTCTGCTATGCATCCAGAGTAGGGATTGACCGATATGTTTTTTTCCGGGACGATCCCAATATTAGTAACAAATCAGTCCGATGAAGATATTTGGAACTGATATACATTTGCTGTAAAATTTGTAATCTTGGTGTCAAAGTTTAGAAGAACACAAACTCCAACACAAAACTTTCTTTAAAATAACAAGATTACAGTTAATTGTCATGTTTAATCTTTAGAAAAGTAAATTAAATGATTTATTGAGATCTATGAGATCTATCCCAGAGACGGACTTGTTAACTATGAGTGATAAATTATCATAAACTTTGTCTTTACTTGTTGCCATTTATATTGTATTTATTTGTTATGATTTTATTGTTACTATTTATTTGTTCTGTTCTTTATCTATAATCTTATTGGCTTTCATTACTAAATAATTGCCTATTAAAAATGTTTTCAGAGCAGCAACAAAAGCAAAGTTTACAGCAGCAAAGTAACAATATAAAATCAGTATCTGACTGGAAACAAATGGAACATGTAAAATAAACTATATTCCTGACATCAAAATACTGAGGAAAGTTTCGAAAGAAGACATTAGTCAGTCAGTCGTTCCTCCTCCACCTCCCTGCTGCTGCTGGTAGAGAGGAGCTGGTGGCTCGCTCGTTCTAATAGCTACTTGCGCACAATAGTCAGTGTTGATCGGCTATTACTCGTGACTTGTAACCAGCTAGTACTGTGAGCGGGACATTGCTCGAGCTCAGAGTGGTGAGTACAGACAGAGAGGCGGCTGCATCAGAGCAAAAGGAGCACATTTTTTTATTAATTAATTATATCGGCTATCTGTTTTTAAAATGACCGATGCAGATTATCGGAAAAAATGCTGAATATCTGCCACGATAATCAGCCAGACCGGTCAGGTGATTACCCTGTATATTGTAGGCCGACCATTGTTTATTTATAGACTGGACACAGCCCATGTATGACGTTAACTGAACGGTCAATGTGAAAGATTAGGGTTATTATTAACTCTATAGTTCCTTACCAAGAAAACATGTGAATGAAAAAAATGATTATGAACCTTATTCTATAAACTCTTTAATACATGTCAAACAATGCTTTAGTATCCACTTTTTTATAATTGAGTGACAAAACCATTTAAAAAAAAGAAGGTTCACATATTACTTAAATTTCCTCATGCAATCTGGTCTAGTGTTGGGTTTCTCTCTCTTTCTGGGACGGTTTTTAGGTATAGTTGCATTGGGTCTGACTTTGAATTGGGTCGCTCTCTCTCAAAAAAAAATTCATAAAAAATTTGTATCCAGTATGGGTAGTTTGGATTGTCCATAGGGACGTCTACTACGTGCACCACAGAGGCTCACCGCTGTCCAGCAAAGGTAGAACTGTACTGCTGGGAGTTTCGTGGAGCTCAGCAGGTTTCACAAACCTCACTTATCTTAACTAGGCAGCTTCAAGACATGAACAGCAATTAACTTCCCACTGAACCAACAGAAGGGAAATAGAAATGTACAATAAACAGGTGAGACAAAACGAGGACAAAGTGAAGAGGCTGATTAACTGTGTTGTCTTTTTGCCACAGAGAGCTCATTTTAGGGGTCACAGCGGGGGGGGACGTATCAAATAATAGAGGCAGTTATTTGCAGCTTATTTTCCTTTTGTCTGAATGCAACAAAGATTTGTATTACAGCCTGTCTAACAATAAAGTGTTTGCCATGTTCTGGCGCATGGCTCAAAATCTACAATGACATAATTATAACTGCTGCTGATGTAGCAGGAGAAGAAATGATGGAAAGATGAAGCCAAGGAGGCACGATTAGTTGTTGTTACGGTGGATAGATCTACTGATACCAGTCATTTGCAGAGCTGTCTGTTATGCTGGCATGACAGTAAGGCTGTCAAAGAGAAGTTTGAGGACATCACAGGAGGCAGGAGGGCAAAAGATAGCACAGCCCTGGCCCTTAAATTTTTGGAGGACTTAAATGTCTGAAAGGAGTTGCACTAATAGCCTCCCGTCTAAACCTTCCTTTGGCTCTATTAAAGGATCATTTTCATCAGAGTTGGTGAGAGAAATTTGTTGTGCTGGAGCAACTTTAGAAAATAAAGTCTTGCTAGCAACTCTTGTGCATACTGTACACAGCAAACCACTCTCCCTTGTTTCTACCGGCGTACAACTCGCCTCTCACAAGATTTCAGAATTGACCTTGAGCGAGACCTCTGTTTCTGGTTAAAAACAAAGAGTGTCCTTTTCCATGATGTTGTTAGATACTTCATATCACCTGGTAACAGTCTGATCCTGTCAGTAGCAAATTTAAGCACCTTTTGTGGACATAATTTTGACGAACACAATTGCTCTGAAGGAATAAGCTGCAGCCACTGCAACCAGTTCGTGGTTGCTGGCTGAAGCCATTCAGCACAGATTACAAAACGTTTTGTACCTACTAGTCATTTTGATACCAAAATATGTGAAAGTAGGGCCCAGGTTTATAAATACCAAAATGATCCTTTAATCCTTTGCTTTCCTCACCTGAATGTGAATGTGTCCCTGAATCAAGGAGCAGCAAAGGTGGTGTCAAATATTCTTCTCACACCTCACCGGCCTGTCTGAGTTTTTTTCCCAGGTCCCCAAAGCCAGTACAACTGCATGATGACATATGTCAGAGACTACTCCCACGCGTGGCACCAACCGGATTGAATTTTACTTCCAGATTTCTGTGCACAGTTGTGAAGAAAGCTCCACTGAAGAATGGTTATTGGTTATTTTGCTCACTTGGGCAACTTTGCTTCTAGTCATGTCATTCTTTGTAATTGGGAACATACACTCCAATCACTCTTGAATTTGCAGATCCTCCGTCTCACAAACTAACTGATCTACTACCCCTCTCCAATACAAATCAGCAACTTTGGGATGCCTCAGCCATCTTAAAACAGCCCTGTAAACTTTCTAAAGCAAACTTTGTAAAACGATTGCAGGGGATGAATAATCACAGGACGGTGTGACTGCACAGAGGAGAAAATGCTCATGTAGTGAGAGAAAAACAGATGCTAAACGAGACAACAAATGTTCAACGAACCACACTCCTGTCACAAACACTGTGGCACTGCTACACAACATCTGGTGGTTTTCCAACACATTACCAGCACCACAACTCTGTTTATTGGGCATATGAGGATGAATGAATACAATTACACACACTGTAGATCACATATAGTGTTCTGTTTAGAATATTGAACAATGCTGGAACACAGAGGGAGAAGTTGCTCAAAGAGGTGCTGGTGTGGTTGGGGCCATATGTATCTGCGTCGAGCACTTACCGAAAAGAGTTCAGTATGCTCGCCCGCGTCTTCTCTAAGCTTTGCTCGTCTCAGCTTTCTGTCTGAACAAAACTGAGATCATTATTTTACATGTATTCTTTTTAAAGAAAATATCCCTAAAATAATCATACAGTAGGCTACTAGAACTCGATGAGTGATGAGTGCACTTGTGCCAAATGCATAATCTGTGGACATTAAAACTCTTTGTGCATGAGTTTGGTTCTCATGGTTGTGTATCATAAATCTGCATGCACATGCATGAATAGTCCACCATGGATGGATCTAGCATAAGTAGAGCTATTGCTCAAAACTTTTAGAACCATTGTTTCATTTAAGCTTTTTGTTAATGACTTGGATTGCTGATTATTACTTGTACGCAACAGGCAACATAGGTTGTTTTGTTAATGGTAGGCTACTAGTAAGTGGTGGAAATGAAATAATGCTTAAAATGAAAGTAAACTATTTTAATCAAACAACAAGTAGATGTGTTTAAATCAGCCTCATAACTGGGGGTCATTAATCCTGTGCGTCATGGCCTTCTTTAAATTTTTTTAGCATTTGTTTTCACCAGTCCATGTTTTACCAACCCATTCTCCCTCCCTGACTTGTCACATATGGACACATGGTCAAGACCCATCAGCTTCAGTCTGAAACGCACTGGGGATCCCTGTAGCATCATAGTTCAATGCAGTGGGGGAAGCCCTGTACCGTTTGTGACTGTAAAGGCAGGTATATGATATTTAACAGAAAAGACAGAGTAAGGAGGTGGTTGGGGTGGATGGGGGGCCAGAACCCGGACTTTGAACCAGGACAGCGGTGTTCGTGTCCCGTGTGAACATTAAATATTTTTATTTAAGTTAGGCAAGTTACGTAAATAGAGTAAGTGATGTTACTTAACTTACATATTAACTTACATACGTAGTTATTTTTACCCAAACCATGATCTTTTCCTAACCTTAACCAAGTACTTTTTGTGCATTTCACGACTTTAATAAGGTTACATTTCAAAGTGTTTTATTTTGAAAGTGTAACTGGACCTTGCATATTTATTGTTGCTAACTTTACCTGATGTTGCATATTTGTTGTTGCTAAGCGTTGCTAATTTGACCACAGAGCCCTATAAAAAGCACATAAATACAGAGAAATTACGAAACAAACACCAAAAGCAGAATAAATAATATGAATAATAAAATGATTACACTCTAACCATTGTGATCAAGTTTTTAATGCAACTGTAATGCATCATAATTTCAACTAGCATAAATCACACTTGCATTCTCCTACCACTGCTATGCTGAAGATATCTATCTAGTCTTGTTACACCCTCATTTCACATTCAGGTGGAGGAACACATCACTGCTTGCCTGGCAGATATCTCAGAGTGGCTGTCTGAGCTGTGTTCCTTTGGGGGGGAGGGATGTCTACAACCAGACCTGTCCATCACTTTTGACATTGCTGAGGTGATGCCAACTCGGACAGCGAGGAAGCTGTGTGCGATCCTGGACAGCAGATGTCATAGCTAACATTGCGGTAGTAGCCCTCACCTTTTGATTCCATCATCAGATTTATTTCAGATTTGCCCTTTCCTCACTTGGGTGGTGGCTCAGATACCTGACACATCTCTCACATGGATATACTTCCCCACTGTTGTCCTTCCTTCGAGCCATAGTCAAACCACACACTCTGGTGCAACCATTACGCTCTTTTGTCTCTGGATGATCGCTCTGTGATCGCTCATCACAGTCAAGGCTCTTTTTTGGACCTGTAGTGAAGTATGGACAGCAGAGTCACTGCCCATATTCAGCCACAGGCTAAAAACTCATTTTTCTACACCAAGACACACTTCCTCTAGGTATGTTTACCAATGGTAAAATTTGAGTTTTTTTCAATGGAGTCTGGTGGCAAGCAAGAGTGATATAACGGCTGTTTCTGGTCAAACTAAAATAACTTTAATTTAACAAAAAAGCTATATCTCTATAGGGATCCATTCCATAGTGTTGCTGCACTTTCAGTGGACGTAGTCTGCTTTGACAGCTGAGGTGTAGAGCCAGAATATTTCGGTGAATTAAGGATTTATTTCAAGCAAACCAGAGTTGCTGATTGTTGGAACAGTGGAGACTAACAAAGATGTTTCGGTGAGTTTTATTTTGTTTCTATGCCGTTTGAATAAAGTGTTTTTTTTACGATGATCTGGGAGGCTAAATTATTACTTTTCTTGATGGAGTCTGGTGGGCTGGATGTGAATGTTGCATACAGCTCCTTTAATAATAATATGGTGTGGGAAATAACATAAGTATGTTTTTCATGTGATGAATTGTTTATAGATCTGGCCCCAAGAGTTATTTTTTAGCTGTTCACACAGTAATGATCAGTGGTGGTACTGTGGATTACTCAGATCCTTCACAGTGAAAGTAAATGCCCTGCATTCAAAATCCTATAGTAAAAGTACAGAAGTATCAGCAAAATGTATTTAAAACATCAAAAGTAAAAGTACTCATTGTGCATTAAAATGTCCCCTGTGACATTAGGCTGTCGCACCACCAGACTACAGAGCAGCTTCTTCCCCCTGGCTATAATACTAAAATTCTTCCTCAGCACTGCACCACGCAAAAATATCGGTATATCATTTTATAACTTTTTGTATATATTGTTTGCTTTGTGGCATAAAAGAAACTACAAACTGCATCTCATCTTACAATCCTGTTATGATATGACAATAATTTTACCTTATAAATAATATTATTACATTGCTAATACTGATGGATCAGTGTGCAAGCTGTATTTTACTGTTGCAGCTGGACTATCACAGCTCTACTGCGTCCTCCTTAAAATAAGGACCATTCACCATGACAACACCGATAATGCGTCATGGTTGGAAAATCAAAGAGCAGACCACAATCTGTGTTCAGTGTGTGGGAGGAAAACTGAGATATATGACTAATACAATATATGACTGTTAAAAATGTGACAGATACAATGGTTAAAAATAACGAAGGGGAATTTGGGCTAAACATTTCACAAACTGACAGCACTGTTGGCATTTTGAGCTCCATCTGTGGCATTTGTTTTGATCAAAACAAAACTACCTGACAAAAGCAGTTTTGTCAATGATTATGCTGCCAGGTGCTAAGACATCTGCCTTTCAAATGTACTTTTCGGCCCACACAGTGCACTTGGTTTTTACAAAAACTTTCCTGTTTAAATGATCAGCGTTGGACGATGTTTGCTACAAAGAGGCAGCAACTATAGCAACACAATTCACCCAAAGAAGGCTGTCAAATTATAAAAATATTACCACGGCTTCAGCGCGGTGTTACATTGCCAAACACTTCTGTTACATCACTGTCTCCACATTGTGAAAATGTAACTTAAATACCAGGTTACTCTAGCTAAAGAGGAGATGAGGGTGTTGTTGGAGGGAAGTGAGGGAATTAATGTGATAATGCATTCAGGTCACTGATCCAGGTCACATATTACTCACTACTCTTAATACCTACTTGCTCTACACCTACAGGATGTTTGACCTTTCTCCTCACAGGTGAATTCATCGTCAGTATATCAAGATATATGTATCTTACCGCGGCCCGTATTCACCAAGCGTCTGCGAGTAGAAACTCTGTCCAAACTGGCAAAAAAATTCTCAGAGTGATGTTTTGCTCCTACTTTTAGGCCTGGAGGTCAGTATGTTATCAACTTTTTCACTCAGGAAATGGCGCCTATCTGTGCTGATATTAAGGAGAGTTCCCCAGGTGTCCTAGCCTGTTAGGAGATGGCGTTCTAAACATATACATTAGATAATTTAGTCACCTCTATTATTTGTCTGTACATTTAAAGCCTATACAAAAAAAGTGTTCTACGGAGCTCATGTGGATGAGAAAGAGAGTTAGGGAGGGTGCGAATATGGACAGAAATGTTGACATGATATGAAAGCTTTCTTTGATCCCAAGGCCTAATTTTCATCTACAATTCTGTGAGTGATGTGTGAACTACAATGGAGTCTCTGACAAACAGACAGTTTTGGGCAAGTTACTCAGAAATTGTAAGAAGTTACTACTTACTTAAAAAAGTGATAATATTACTACATTTCTTTCACTACCCCCGCCCCCAAACAAAACAGTCTCTCCCGACTTTTAATCTAATATCATATTCATAACAGCAGCAAGGAGTACGGTTTTTACAAAACATGTACCGTTTCTTAACGCCACAGGCTGAAATAAAAAAAAAATAAAGCAAGTAAATCCTGACTGTGTTTTTTAGCACATGCATTTATAAGAGCAGTATAGATTCTTTCTGTAAGTTTCACGTGGCTGTGCTGCTGTAGCAGATGCTTCAGGAAAACAGATGTAGAATTTTTCGGGGTTGAAAGCTTTTTGCTGAGTTTACAACGGACGAAAATGTTCTTTGCATCTAATGGTGATACTTACAGCTGTGGAAAGAATACCTCTCTCCCACGTTCTCCTTTCTTCCTTTAGCTTTTTGTCTAACAGCTGACTTGAGCAACAAGTAAATCCTGACTTTTGAACAAGGCTACTGTTCTTCTGCACATGTATTTATAAGAGCATTATTCAGTATTTTTACAAAACGTTACGTTGCTCAACGCCACTCTGCAAACAGACAGATGGATCCTCATTATTTACGCTTGTCTCCCCTATGAAAAGTCTGTATCCTCACTGTGCAGCATTATTAAAAGCTATAATGAACTGGTTGTGGGTCACATCTCTCCCTCTTCATTTCCATGCAATTCTCATGCATTAGTTCCTGTTGTTGACTGTGTAGTTGCTGTTGCTGCTTTGACATACTTTGACATGTTAGTGTTCAAGTGTGCAGTCTGCTGTGGTGCAAAATGTTCTCAAATTGTTGTAAAATGTTGTTAATAACAATTAATTATAGGTTTTCCTTGCCATTTTAATGAATGCAAAAACATGAACAACGTATCAGTGCCTGTGTAGGGGAGATGGAGCCGGTTGGCACATTTTACGCTCTCTGCTGTTTCTCTCTGAAATAATTTATGTTAGAATATTGTAACCAGCAGCAACCGAAAGGTTAATGACTCAGCTATAAATAAATATGCTTTATTATATGCAAATGTTTTCTAAAATTGATGATTCATGATTAAAGTCATGTTGCGCATCTGTGCCAACAGCCCCATCACGTGGTTAGGTAGGGCCCCACATTTGCTCTTGAAATGGGCCACAAGATGCTTTAGGCCACCACTGCTCCTTACTAAAAGTTAAGTACAAGAAGCTTTATAAATAAATAAGTCCTATTGTGAGGCAGGAGTGTGTCTAGTCCTAGAATTACTTTGTGTGTGATTCCTCAGAGTGATTCTGTGATGATTAAAACTAGTGTTGTAGTCAAGACCGCCCAAACAGAGACCAAGTCAAGACCAAGACCAGAGTTTATCAAGACCGAGACAAGACCAAGACTTTTAGGGGCTGAGAGCAGTCGAGACCAAAACCGAGGGAGGGCAAGACCGAGTCAAGACCAAGACCAGTTCCCTGCATTGCATGGCACGCTATAAAATGTGAAACGAGATCATAGGTACTTCTCAAAGTGATCTGAAAGATCCACTTTCCCATTAAAACACTAAGAGCTGAAATCAACGTAAGCATTGCGAGGAGGGGTGACAGCTGTCGTTAACGGGAACAACACATGTTTAATTAGGGTTATTGGTTGCATTTGAAGCAATAAGTTTTACTTCCAATCAAAGTTAGGATGTTAACAAATCAGGCAATGCAAAAGCAATTTATTGATATTCCCAAAGTTATGGTCTTGACTGGTCTTGAAATAAAATCCTGAGTCCTCAATTTCCGAGACCGAGAAAAGACCGAGTACAAAGGCGGTCGAGACAGAGACAAGACCAAGACCATAAAAAAGTGGTCCTACGACCGGTCTCGAGTACTACAACACTAATTAAAACACTTCCTGTCTGTACAACATATTATATATCTCTCCTTGTGAGGGAACGTCCACATAGAACCTATGTTAGCTCTACTTTGTCTCTTTTACATGTCCTAAAGTCTCAGTCAAGAAAAGAAATACTGCAGGAAATGGAATCACCTGCAGATTTACAGATTCAACAAAAATGCTATTAAGCTAGTGCTAGTGTATGCACTTTCGACCTTACCCGAACCGAGTCAAGCTTATGTGTGTATCAATTTGGGTTTTGTCTCTCTTCCTAAATAGTGTCAGTGCTGTGAATTTCACACTTCACTACCTATTATTTTCAGGTTGTGAAGATGCCTTGAGGGCGGATAAACATCATGAAGATCTCTTGCACTAATTAAGCTTGAAGTTGCCATCCTAGCCAGAAGTTCCAAATTTGAGTGGGCCGACTTAGCTGGGGCTAAATCTCTGTGTTTCTACCCTAAGGCAGTACAACAAACATCAATACTGCATTTTTAATGAAAATAAACGGGGGTATGCATAATTTGTAAGCTCTGCGATCTATATCTGTTGCATGTATAGAGGCATAATCCATACTGCAGTGTTTCAAACTGAATCTGTAAATTGTGTTGAAATATTTCCTTCTATCTAAATAACACTATTAGTCCATTACCATCCAGTCCCAAATGAGTCAGAAGTGGACAGGTCACTACACTGACATACTGTTTTTCTTACACACATATGATACACACAGACTATTGACAGGTGTGTGTATCTTTACCGAGAAAGGTTTTGCTTCCATTTAAGAGCTAAAGGTAAACAAGTGGGGGCCTTTGGCAAACTCAGCAGTTTATCCAATTAAATCCGTTCACAGCTTTCTATCAGAAATTGAAAAACAAGGTGTGACTGTGTCTTGCATGCATTAGAGTTGCTCGTCGGCTCTGCAGTGATCATACACCTTAAACTTCAAGTGAGGCAATGAGATGTGGAGGGTCATCAGTAGGCAAAAAGAGAGCTGTGGAAGTAAAGGAAACGTCTGGTGTTTTGCTTTGGGTGTACCTCGTCTGCTTTGGTCTGCTCAAAGGCAAATTCCATGGTGGGCACGGCCAGTTGGTTGGCGAAGAAATTCACATCTCCAGGCAACTGCAGCGAGCTGACTTTGGGTTCAGGGCAGTTGCCACCACGAATGCAACTTAGCAATTGTCTCTAACAGAGAGGAGACAAGATAAAAAGAAAAATACCGTGGAATGAGTGAAGTTCATTGGAAAGAGACAGGGTTTAGTAGAAAAAACTAGCTCAGAGGTTTACAGAGGTGAGACATATGGTGTGGGTTAAGTTTATCAGCATCTAAGGGTACGTTCAGACTGCAGGCCAATGCGACCCAATTGCTCATATGTGACTCAGATCTGATCTTTTTATAACAGTGTGAACAGGCCAAATCACATGGACTCTGATCTTTTCCTGTTCGGATTTGGGCCACTTCCATATGTGGTCCAAATCTGATACAGATTGGATCTTTTCAAATGCGACCTGCAGCATAAATGTAGCATAAAGTGTTGCATGGAAAGTATAGTATCTGCTGAAATAAAGACATTGTTTTCACATGTCGGAGCACAACAATATGTCAACTATAACTGTGCAGGTGCTTCTAAAAGTCTATTAATCAATCAGAGAGGTGTCTAACAGGTGATGAATAATCAAGTGCAGAATAAGTCACAACTAAATGTCCATGATGCTACAAAACACTGACGCTATTTGCCAGGCTGCATGGTCCACATTTTTTTCACTATGACAACCTCAGGTTAGAATTGTAAAGATGGTCATACTTTCTTCTATAAACACTCAGAAATATTAAAACTGGTAAGAAGATATTAAAGACAGAGCATCAAACCATTCAGTTTTATTTTTTCTTCTTTCTAAACATACTGTACTGAGTACTTTTTAAAAGTTTGTTTTTCTACTATATATCATCTATACATATATTAGAATTAAGGACAACAAAAATGAAAACACAATTTTTTTGTGTTTAAAATCAAACTTCATGTATGGTGAGAAACATGTTCTTTTTCTGTAAAAAGTGGAATATATACAGTATATTTATATGTATATATAAGGTTATGTGTATATTTGTAAGTAGGTTAAGAGGCATGTGTTTCCTACTAGGTAGAAAAAGAACCAAATGAAAAGCCATAGCTGATTCCATGATATACATCTATAAATCTAAGGCTAATGTAATCTGGGAGAATGATTGATGGAATAATTGTAGTATAACTACAACTAAAAAAAACCACTATGATCTTGTATTGAACCTTACAGGTTGAGCTCCACAACCTTACCATGCAGGCCTAAACATTGACTGAATTTACAACTATTATACAGGTACAAACTGGAGCTTAAATTTTCCACAAAAAAGGTGGAACTTATTAAAATGCAAACTTGTTGTGGCAATTTGCATGCCCTTGCTGAAACCTTTAGTCATTACAGTGCTTTCTAATAATTACATTCTTGAGGAACATCTGGACCTCAATCATTTATTTGTTGCTTTAGGCAGATCTCATCTATTGTAGTTAACCGAAAATGTAACTTAAATATAATTAGGGACCTTTAATTAATGTCCCATACATTGTAGCACTCCATAAGTATCCCAATTAAATGTTAGGTGACTCTCACAAAAGGCACATTTGCATGCAAGTTGGTTTATGCATCTCTACACTGTGTTTGTGTTGTGCCAGTGAGGGAGAAAGGGCTGGCTAGAAGCACCACTTCAAGTTTGTTTGAATGCTGAAGTCAATCAGAATTGTCAAGGACAAGCCTAAATTGCGCTAAATACAATATAGGGCTGTGAGAGGGAGGGGTGAGGGTGTTATTAACATTTGGCATGTGGCTAATTGAACAATTCAAGCTTTTTTCACAGTTCTCTATGGCGAACATGTAGCTTGTCACCTGGGTTGACTGCTTTTTGAGTTACTCCTAATTGAAAGAACAACAAGGCCGCTGTACAGAAATTGTTTAGACCAAACAGGGTAGTGGAAGGAAACAGAATGCAACACTCAATCAATTACAGCCTTATCTCAACTGTCCACATCTGCTGAGCCCGCCTGATGTCCCCATGTTATTCTGTCACATTGCATTTAATTAGGGTTTCCTTTTATCAAGGTCTGTCAAGGGGAGAGTGCTCTGGTGTCCAATCATCCCGACTGTCACTGACACGCTGTTGTCAACCTTTTCTATTTAATTTTTTCTAACGACTGTTGCTCTCTGAACATTCACCACAGCTGTGACACGTCCCCACTCTAACTGAATGAAGTAAATAATACAATTTAACCTTGCCTCAACCTGCCAGCATGTACTTCAGTGTCACAATAACATACATTTTTTTAATCTCACACTTTTCCATTTACTCCTACAAAAAGACTGGAAGGACAAAAAACATTTACATGCATATCAATATTCATGAAGGGTATTTCATTACCCTCTTATGACTAATTGCGGGAGTTAACAGGGTGGGAATAAATGCTTGTTCATGTGTGCACAATTTAAAAGTTGATTGAGATTCATAAGGGAACTTGCACAGAGAAGACTCATCACTATATTGTTTGGCGTATTCAGCTTTCTTTTTACTTACTGCAGCCTATTAGTGTGGAATTCAAGCAAAGAACAGAAAGCCCATAGAGTTTAAATCCACACACAGGAAATTATGAATTTTAGATTTGCGGTTAATTTAGAGTAAATTAGACTATACAGGGTAATGAGCAGCATAGCATTCACAGACATGATGGCTCAACAGAGAAAGAAAAACCAACAACTATTCAAACTTCGTCAATGTAAAATAGGTTACAGAATGTATTACAGCACAGGAAACACTGATTGATTGGCTTTGGGTGCAGCACTGACTACTTACCCGTAAGGATGGAGTACACACAAGACTCGGCAAGCCAACCAGCCCATCCAGTCCAGAAAAGGGAAACAATGTCATTTTCACAAACATGTGCAATCAGTTACCTGTTGAAATCTGGTCACATGGAGGACTACAGTTCCACTCAACCCATTCTCACTCCCCAAGTCATCACATATGGACACATGGTCAAGACCCCTTGGCGTCAGTTTGTAACACTCTGGAAAAGCCCATAGCATCATAGTCAACACACTGGGGGAAGCCGTATATCGACATTTAAGAACGCGAAAAGCAAGTGTATAGTAAATAACAGAAGGAGGTGGTTGGGATGTGATAGGTGGTCAACATTGATTGTTTTTTGTGAAGTTACTTACATTGTCAAGTTACATAAGTTAAGTACCGTAGTTACTTATAACCCAAACCATGACGTTATCCTAAACCTAGCACCTAACCAAATTTCAAAGCAACGTAAAACACTAGTTTTATTTTGAAAATCTAACGTTGCATATCTATTGTTGCTAACTTGATCACAGAGTACCCAGGGCGTGAACAAGCAACACCAAGCGTCCATATGTGATCAGTTGTGAGTGACAATGTTTTGGTTCACTAGGCAGGACTGGTGAGCCTCTTCAGACAAAACTTCTGTCTCTGCACTCTTGAGTCAAATAAAGCAACTAACTGGGCAACTCTGGCGAGGTCTTGAGTGTGCACCTTGAGCTGTCACACGCACAAATGTTCATGCCCCACAGCTGAACTCTCACACATTTATGTCAGCCAGTAAGGGGCATTCACTACTCTGGGCGTTGCATCTATGGCCAAAAAATGAAACCGATTTTGTAGGAAGTATTACATTAAGAAAAGATGCACCATACTACTTCTTGTGAGTTTTGATTGAAGAGCGCAAATCTTTTCACATTAACAATTTTGGAAAAATAAAACACCACAGTGAAGAGCTTGTAATGGAAAAGATGGATAAAAACTAAATGACAGAACTCAAAATCTGGGTGTGTGCACTCCATTACCAGCAGCCAGGACGCAATCTGCTGTTGTGTGAGCATTTTGAAAAGACTCATTAAATGTGCAATAAAACATAAAATGATTTCCTCTGAAAGAAAATATGTCTGAAATTTGTAATAAAATTTGTAATGTTGACTCTCAGAGAATGTGCCCCTTGCAGGTTTCGAATAATTTTCAAATAACCTAATTATGTTCTAAGTCACCAGATATTCAACTTGAGTCAAGTCTGACTCAAGTTGAACTCATAATGACTCCTGTCCACACTTGTGCTGTTCAGCAACAAAGGGGGAGAAAAACACATTGTGCCATTAAGGGGTGGACACAATAAAAGCAAGAAGTTTAATTTAATGCAATTTAATGCCAATTCAGTAGTACGTGACGTGTATACTACATACATATACATATGTACCTGCAGCCCATTCAGGCATTCAGGTTGCACAGGAAGTCCAGCTCCTCCAGGATGGCACATCCATATGTGAGAGAGCCTAACAGGAGTGTCACTGTCAGAGCCCTACAACATGACTTCCAGTGAGCTAATGGTGTGCATGTTTCAGACCAAACTGTCAGAAACAGACTCCGTGAGGGTGCCATGAGGGCACAACGTCCTCGATCTGTGCTCACAGCCCAGCACCGTGCAGCTCCATTGGCATTCACCAGAGAACGCCAGCACTGACAGGTCCACCACTGATGCCCCGTTCTCTTCACAGATGAGAGCAGGTTCACACTGAGCACATGTGACAGACATGAAAGAGTCTGGAGACGCCGTTGTGAACATCATCCATCATGACTGGTTTGGCGGTGGGTCACTGGTGGTCTGGGGAGGCATATCCTTAGAGGGTTGCACAGACATCCACGTGCTAGCCAACGGTACCCTGACTGCTGTTAGGTAACGTGACCTGACCTCCTTTGCTACCATCATACGGCCAGTAGAGGTCGCGGCCCAGCAATAAATGCAAATACGGGTCACAATAAGCTGCTGCATAATCGACCCATCCAACCATTTTTCTGGTGAGGACAGACAGAGACAGATGTAGGGAGTGAAAACTAAGCTGTTGTCAAGTCTCTGAAGATGGGAATGATGATAGAATTTGCCAGGTTCACAATGTGAAAAGCGGACAAATACGTATGTAGCCTGACAAAGTGGAGGCCTCTGCTTCTTACCTGATTAGTGTGCCTTATCATAAAGGGTTATAACAGGGCCGGACTCTCGGTCCCAATCAGAGCAATATCATTGGTTGACAAGACGGGTGGGTTTGTGGAGGTCACAGGAAAAATAACACACTATAATATTTGCGTGATCGCCACAGTGACACTGTTGCTTTTCTTGTGTCTAGCATTCACCTTCTGTACAGGCTTAGTCACTCTCATTGTCCTCAGGCTGAGTACAAGCTACAACCACATGTCATCACCTCTGTATTCGCCCGTTGTGCGTTCTACTGGAAAGTTGCTGCTGGACCGAGATATTGGATTAACTTAATTTGAACTTGATTTGCATGAATGCCTGTTATTATAAAACACACCACTACCACTGAGCAATCCAATTTGCGAACAATTATCCATTGAACAAGCACTGACTGCCCACCTTGTACCCAGGAATGAACAAGTTAAAACAATTTACAGAAGTTTCTCCCAGGATCAGTGCTCAGAAAAAACACTGCAATGCTAGTCATAATGTATTCTTCCATATCTTCATTCCTGGATGCCGCCCTGTAGAGGTAAATCCAGTGGACATGAGACAGCAGGGCAAAAGCAGAACAAGGTGGATACATTGCATAGACAAATTTCTGAATGTCGTCAGCATAAAATATGCTTACATACAGGGGTACATAACAAACCAGAATGACAGTCATTTTATTGAGGGGAAGGTCAACACGAGGAGGCGTTCAAGTGCATAAATCTAAAAATTAAGGAGGTAAATTTGTTTAGTATTAGTATTTGTATAGTTTTTGTGGTACTTTTATAGTGTTCCCTTAGCTCCACTTTTTCTCTTTCTCTCGCTGTCTCTCTTTCTCCTGCTTAGTCCATTTTTTTCTCCACACTCCAGGCACTGACTGAACATTGTGTTGATGCCACCAATCACATCAACCAATCCAGGCCCGCCTGCCAGAGCGCTAAGTGTCTGCCTTGCTACATAAAGGACACGCTACTTACTGCCTGACACCGAATGGTTCTATTGAATGTAAATCGCAAGGAGCAGAATTGAAAAAGAATGCGAGATGCAATTTCTAAGGATACTGGGCCGAATTGAGTTAGCATCACTGTTGCTGCCTGCCTGCCCATTCTCCCTGGAATTCCAGGTGTCCCAAGCTAGCCAAAGCAGGCACACGTCTATCAAAATGTAGTGTGTAGGAAAAGCATACTGGTGGAAGAATGAATGGATAGATTTATGAATATCTGAAATCAGAGAGATAAAGTCAGAATTTGAATCAGCTTTATTGTATGTGAATACATACAAGGAATTTCACTCTGGTTTTTCATTGTGCTTAATGTACTTACATATTAGTGGTATGTTGTTGCCCTTTGTTGTGAACATCTCTGTACATCTCATGTGGATTAATTGAATTATTAGTTATTTTGGGGAATATAGGTTGGTATTTCTAGGGTTATATTTCTTTTTTTTGTTATGTTCCTGCTTTGAGCAAACTAGTGCTTCCTTATAACTCTTACAGCTCTGTTTAAACACATTTGTTTCTAACATATGTCAAACGTGCGTGATGACGATAACTCTGTTTCAATAATGCACTACCACACTGGAGCATATAAGCCCCACCCTCGCTGTTGCAGAGAGGAGCAGCTCACTGTTCTGTCCTGTCTATTGCCCTGTGTCCAGTATCTGTTATATAGTTAGTCTGTGTACTTCTGTGTTTTACCCATGTCTGCTATGAGTTTTCATTGTTGGTGTTAGTTGTGTTGTGATCTGTCTGCTTGTGTCTGAGTTAGTTTGTTTGTTGTTTCTGATCTGTTACATCTTGTGATATAACCTGTGTTGTGTCTGTTACCCCAGTAATCCCTCTGCATGTCAGTCTCTCTGTTTTCCCCTGCTCTCTCTCTGCCTGCCTGTGTCTCGTTAGTCTCATGTCGGTCACCTGTGTTGCTCCCGCTCTGCTCGTTAGTCCCTGTGTTTATATACCTGGTGTTTCTGTTTAGTGTTTGTCTGGTCATTGCGGTGTTCTGTTGTGTGTATATGCTCTGTCTGTTGTTGTCATGTTTAGCCTGCCTTATTAGTCGGGTCACCCTGTTTCCCTGGATTTTGGATTTCTGTTGGATCACCTTGTTTTTGGACTCTCTTTGTCAGCCACTCAAATGTAAGTGTGCTCACTTTGGGTTTAATAAACCTTTTGAACTGTACCTGTCAGCCTACGTGCCCTGCATTTGGGTCCTCCAATCTGCCTCACCACACAAGTAATTCTGGAGCATACGAGCCCTGCACGCGCAAACCGCTCCACTCTGCGCTGTTATCTAGTATAATTATTCATTTTATTTTATTATTAAAAGTTGATTAGATGAACATAACATTGACATAATCGAAATACAAACAGACGGACAGATGCACGCACGCACACACACACACACACACACACACACATTCCCGCCTTTATTAGAGAAATAACAAACCAAAGACAATGTATCAACATTATAATGACTTAGAGCTACAATTGTTTTTATTTTTTGCATCAATCTGCAAATTTAGTGAGGAAGTTAGCGGGCTACCGTGTCGCTGTGATGCTAGAGTGTACTGTTTTTGTTTGCTAATGTGGAGCATATAGTTACTTGGCTCAAGATTTATGCAGGGGTAACCCTCTAAATATTGTATTTGTTTGCTTTAAGTAAAGTGACAAACATTTTGCACAGGAAAAAAATGTCATTGTTTCCTCACTTTATGAACAATCTGTATGAATTTTGAAATTCATGTGTGACAACATCTGAGCCTCTTCTTACATGATGTTGGTCGGTAACAGGTCTTCTCTTGAGCGATCTGTCACCACCCTGACAATGAGTTTTCTTGATGTAATTAAGTCGTGTTTTTGAGCTAAACTGCAGACTACAAGTTGTACATGTTATAAGTTCTTTAGTTCATGTGGTATTATGTCCATCTGTAATATATTATACAGGGATGGACATTTTAACACTTTATTTAAAACAAACAAAGACATGCTATATAACATTAAACATTACAATAAGCTATTATTCCATTTTATATCCCTGATTCTAAATTGTGACTAAAGTGTATTTATAAAGAGGCAGAGTCGATGGTTATAATGGAACATGGTGGGAGATTCTTGGTGTACAGTGGTATATTACTATTAGTTATAAAACATTAAATCAAAAGGTCATAATGACTTATTAACTTTGCTATAGCGCCTAATGCATGTTTGTAAGTGATTATAACAACTGTTATGATGTCTTATGGAAGCATTATATTGTGTTATAAATATGTGCATAAGTTATTATAGCAATGACCTTCATAGAAAGTGTTACCAAATTTACTTTTCCATGACATTCCAATATTCTGATATGCACCTGTATTTAGGAGGGAAAATGATCTCAAACTTGTCGAAAGTGCTTTGGTTATATGCAGCTGTAACCCAGCAGGTATTTTAGTCTGTGAACCCTACAGGGATTCAGCCAATGTAAAATAATTCCTCTTGACTTTTGCTGCTATGTTATGTTCTCTGTGCCTAAGGGAAAAAACTTAAATTGCTCAGTTAGATGAAAATCTAGTTTAACCTCCCATCCTTGTTTTCATCAAACTAATATATTTTTTTAAAATACAGCTGGTTTTGAAAGTATTTAGGTGACCTTAGGTTATGGCATTTACTCAACACTTTAAAGGCCTGCGCAGTCTGTGTTCCAGCAATAAAGAAAATGGGGAAAAGAGAAAAATACCTCAACTTAAGTCACAAAGTACGATTATATATAGAGATAGACTATCATTCCATCAGCTGGTGACACAATCTAAAGTCTGGCCATGTACTTCTTCTCTCCTTTCCTCTCTTACAACCCGGCACAGTGCATTAAAGGAGAGTTTTGGATGGGTGAAAGAGAAACAGAGACAGTCTAAATGAAAGTAGAGTCCTTTAGAGGGGGAATAATAAAAGAGAGTGGGAGGACAGAGAGTATAAACAAGTGAGCAGGGAGAGAAAGAGTGAGAGAGAGCAGAGAGAATGGGTCATTTTAGCTTGTGGTGCCACACCGGGAATCAATATTTAATTTCTTTGTCTGCTATGATAAGGATAGAGTGAAATCATTTTGAGATCTCAGTTTACTACTCAATACCACTTAATCTACGAAATCATATGTGGTACACATTGGACTGGGACATATAGTTGAGACTATTCTTGCTTGAAAGAGGCTATGTTAGAGTTAAGAAAAAAAAAACATTTTTAAAATAATAAGACAAAATCCATGCAGGCCCACAGGGTGAGACAAGAACACATGGATGAGCAACCTCACAAAACAATCTCTGAAAGAATCCATGTTTTATTTCCCTTCCTTCATCTTTGTTAACATCCTATTTTCATGATCATAGTGGAATGACATCATTCCTCCCATTGTCCACAGAAAATATGTGGCCTTAACATTTTGTACACTCAGCATATGTCAGCATTATGACACATCGCATAAGGAGGGTGACAGAGAGTGGCAGTGTATTGTAATCAGAATTCAACCCACAGCTACATAAGTGCCAAATGACAAAAACAACTTTGCATTATGTGTGTGATGATAATAATAATTCCGTTCTGGAACGTGGTCTTTGGAAAAGTCATTTGCAGCTGTTGAACAGGAGAGCATGTCCCAGCCATCTAGAAATGAGTGACTGGGATATTAAAGAGATAAAGTGATAGAGGGAGGGAGAATGGGAGGGAGAGTCTCATAGACACAGAAAGAGTGGACCCATAGTCTACAATTAGTGTTTTTCTCTCTCTTAATTGCTTTTACCTGACCTGAAAGGAAAACAAGTCAAGGAAAGATGATATAGTTCCTATAGAGTTAAGATAAAACCACCATTGTGCTAAAACAATGTGACTCAACATAAAAGATCAGATGGAAATCAGATGGTCCAAATTGTGGACTCCCAAATGAGCAATTTGAATGTGCAGTTGTTTGTATGCCAAATCAGTTTTGTGCAGTATAAACAATGGTCAACTTTGAAAACAAAATGTCTGTATTTTTAATCACTTTTTCCCACTGTGATTACACCAAGATCATGGACTGATGCATCATCTTTCCCAACTACAAACGGTTTACCCTGAACAAACTTATAAATGTATAAATAAAAACAATTTTGTTTTTGCTCCCATTCATCATGAGCTGAACTCAAAGATCTAAGACTTTCTCTATGTACACAAAATGCCTTTTTCTCTCAAATATTGTTCACAAATCTGTCAAAATCTGTGTTAGTGAGCACTTCTCCTTTGCCGAAATAATCCCTCCACCTCACAGGTGTACGATATGAAGATGCTGATCAGACAGCATGGGTACTGCACAGGTGTGCCTTAGGCTGGCCACAATAAAAGGCCACTCAAAAAATGTGCAGTTCCATCACACAGCACAATAACACAGATGTCGCAAGTTTTGAGGGAGTGTGCAATTGGCATGCTGACTGCTGGAATGTCCACCAGAGCTGTTGCCCGTGAATTGAGTGTTCATTTCTCTACCATAAGCCGTCTCCAAAGACTTTTCAGAGAATTTGGCAGTACATCCAACCGGCCTCACAACTGCAGCCCACGTGTAACCACACCAGCCCAGGACCTCCACATCCAGCATCTTCACCTCCAAGATCATCTGAGAGCCAGCCACCTGGACAGCTGCTGCAACAACCGGTTTGCATAACCAAAGAATTTTTGCACAAACTGTCAGAAACCGTCTCAGGGAAGCTCGTCTGCATGGTCGTCGTCCTCATCGGGGTCTCGACCTGTCTGCAACTTCGTACAGCCATTGAAGAGGAGTGGACCAACATTCCACAGGACACAATCAACAACCTGATCAACTCTATGCGAAGGAGATGTATTGCACTGTGTGAGGCAAATGGTGGGACACCCCAAATACAGTGAAAATGCACATTTTCGAGTGGCCTTTTATTGTGGCCAGCCTAAGTCACACCTGTGCAATACTCATGCTGTCTGATCAGCATCTTGATGTGCCACACCTGAGAGGTGGATGGATTATCTCGCCAAAGGAGAAGTGCTCCATAACACAGATTTTGACAGATTTGTGAACAATATTTGAGAGTAATAGGCCTTTTGTGCACATAGAGAAAGTCTTTGAGTTCAGCTAATGAAGAATGGGGGCAAAAACAAAAGTGTTGCATTTATAATTTTGTTCACTGTGTAGAAATGTATCATGAAATTTGACTTTGAAACTGATCAATGATTCACTGACACGCGTTGGGGTCACACTAACAAATTAACAAATATTTGCATATATGTGCAGTTATATTAAAAGGCGTGATTAATGTTTCGTTGCCCAATGCATGCAAATAGGGGTGGACAAACTGCCAGAGGACCAAGTGTGAGCCTGCTCTGGCCAGTATATATTAGTTAGATTTGACTATTTGTATAGGTCAAATATGGGCCCAATATGGGCTGAGAATCAACTCCAGTTAGATGCATAGTCATTGATATAGGTATAGGTTAGTTGCTATGCAACCGGCAGCACATATAAAAGCAACAGCCGGTAGCTCCTTCAAACTTCGCTACACTTTTGTTTTTCATCTATTTTTTTTCCAGCTTTATTGCTGAAACATTTCAGCAATAAAGCTTCCAGATTCAAAAAAAATGCACTCCGGAATGTTCTGGGTGTACATGTATGTATGATTCAGGACAATGTTGGGCCAAGCCATGCTGGCTAACTTGGCAGTGGATGCAAACAGTCAAACAAAGTATACATCTCATTTTCCCTTTTGAAATAATATAACTTTTTCACAGCGTTCAAACAATCTGACTTCACACAGTTAGTAATAACAGTAATGATTTCTCTGCTCTATTCAAGTTTCATTATAGTGTGACAGTGAGCCAGCATGCACAGTACAAGATTGAAGTAGCTAAATAGAATTCAGTCATCATTCATTTTATCACATATTTGTACAATGTTTTTTCCGCTCACAGTAAAGAAATGCTCTGTGATTTTTGCTGAGTGGGTTATGGTAAATACTCTGTATTTTTATAGCCCCCTTCTAGTCTTTGCAACCACTCAAGGCGCTTTACACTACTGTCACATTCACCAATTCACACACATCCATACACTGATGGCAGAGGCTAAGGTGCCAACTCCACATCAGAACGGGCTTCAATTTGGGGTTCAGTGTCTTGCCCAAGGACACTTCGGCATGCAAACTGGGGAAGCCAGGGACCGAAACCAGGACCTTCCGAAAAGTGGACGACCCCTCTACCCTCTAAGCCGCAGCCTGGTTAAAAGTCAACATTGCAGAAGACTGCCCACAGAGAAACAGTGCACGTATCAAATATGTATGATCAACCCTAGTTAAGAGCAATTTTGTGCATCCCAAAGCCACCATCTGTTATATACAAATTTGACTGTAATCTGTATTTAATTAATTTAGGGGCCTTCTAGTAGAAGTACAAATTAATCTTACGAAGGTTCTGCCTATGTGACTACACCAGCCTCCACCAAGTACAAATAGTAAGTCTTCCATGGCCTCTGCAGACCAGGCAAGCTACAAACTACTATTGGAGGAATGCATCACACCACAGCGCCAGAGGAATATCACAGCCACAAATAATGACAGTGCTCGTTCTTCACCTAACACACATTTTCATATGCTTTCCTCTACTCATGTCCTGTCGTTGTGATATGAAACTGTGATGGAAGGGCCATCATGACGAAGTCACAAAATGCCTTCCCTGACAATACTGGCAATGGTAATTCAAACACATTGCAGACAGCGTACTATTTCAAACATTATGCCAAGTGTGCTGTTGAACAATCTTGGATGGCTGCACGGCCATAAAGTCAGAGACTCATTCTGATGATTTACTTTGAGCTTCTTTTTCATGGGTTTTATGTGGGAAAACATATAAATTAGACATATAAATGAGACTTTCTTGCATATTCCCTAATGCAGATGATGTTCCTATTTACCATTTACAGCGTGATTCTGAAGCCAGACTATTGTCATCCCTTCTTCGTGTTTGAAAGCCTGACATGGTGTCATAATTCAATTAAAATATCAGCCGTTATTTTTCCAGTCAGCACATACTCTAAGATCGAGTACAAGAGGACGATTTGTCACAGTGAATACAAATTGTGTTCAAAATCCAACATATTGGAAGCATGCAAAGATCTATGGCATTTCAGATACACTGTGTGGATGATTTAGATTATGCATGGTTATTGTTCTGGGGCAATTATAGTACATATATAATTATATGTGATATTTTAGAATTGTTTCAGGTGGAAGAGGTTTGAGAATTCAGACCAGACCAGTGTGTACATGCAAAAATGTCTTGTCTCATCTTTATAGTGTGTTCTGGGTCCCACGGACACCATGATATGTTCTATTCTGGTATCCAGTTAATTGGATATGAGGTGTCATTACCAAAATGTTTTAATATGGATTGTGCATGATGGCAACATAACCTATATAAAAACTGAGCAACTCCATTCACTGATGAAGCCTTTCAAAAATTACAAAATTGTTGTTATTCATCTGTTTTTGGGGGGTGACTGATGAACCATACATAACATGAAGCAAGTGAGTGATAGATATCATTTGTTTTAAAAAAAAAAATGTATGTTGTTGTTTTATTTCAACATGTTGCCCTGCGATGGACTGGTGACCTGTCCAGGGTGTACCCGGCCTTTCGCCGGGTAGAAGCGGTAGAAGATGGATGGATGGATGGATGGCACGGGAAATGAGAATCGACAGTGCAGCACTATATATACGTCAGCAATGTTGAGGGAACTCTGCACTCTATATTTGTAATGCCCCAAAGTTGCCCTGTTTCTCAGTTTGAACCAGGCACTGAAAAAAAACACACTTCTGCTCTAATCAGCCTTGACTCACTTGAAGGGATTACAGCTACGCCTTTTTATTCCTGAAAGGATTCAGCATCAGAATACTGTCAGCCTGCTGGACTCTATTGATGTCAACATGGTCGAGACAGGTGGGTGTGGGAGAGACAGAGTCAAACACAGAGATGAGTCAGACAGAAACACCAAGAAACAGGCGTTTATTTGAGAAAATACTAATATATTAATTTGTTCCTCAAAATGCACAGGTTAAATTTGTCACAATGGGGATGTACTGTGTTGTGTATCTACAAGAGACACTTATGTATAGGTACCAAATTCAGCTCTTGATTCATACTGAAAAAATTAAAGCCAGCATTGAGGCGGCTGGGAATGTGTTTCTTCAATATTTCTTTCTTCAATATTTCTTCCATCACCAGTATTGACTTAAAGTATGTGTGTTCATTCCACTGGTGGTTGGAAAACCTCTCTACTTGAATCAATCAGCTGTGAATGGGTTAGTATCCTGGATGACATAAGATTGTGTATACATCTACAAATACATGCTCCAGACCTATTAAACCTTTTGTCAATACAGCAAAGTAATTGCCTCACAAATTGTCATTTTCATCATGTAAGCATATTTGACGAGGGTTACATGAGTCAACAGAATGTAGTATCTTGGCCAAACAGTCACGATTATTAGATTTGAATTACACTGGATTATTAAAAGTCCCTGAAAACTTGGTTTTGAACTATAGGTTTTGCTGTATAAAATCAATGTAAATCAAATGTATAAATAGGCAGCTGCCAAAGTTGTTTGTAGAAAAAACTTAATTTGATTTTTATAAAGAGGTGAGCCTGCCCATTTTTAACCAGTGAGAAAAACAAGGGTGAAATCTAAAATGACAATCTTGTAAACGGTTCTTAATTTGGCAGGTTAATCATGTTCGTTTAGGAACCAGGCGGACCAACATTACTCCTGACAACTTTTGTGAGGAATTTAACACTTCATGGACTGGAAAAACATCCTTGACAAAATATTTGGTAAAACCATTTAGTTTTATCAACTGTTTATTTCTAATATACAGGGTTGGATAAGAGTATTTACAATAACTTAGTTCAATAAGAGAATAATTAGAATGTATGTGGCCTATAGTACAAACAAATGTCTCACTAAATTAGCAGCATTCTCCATGAACAACATACAATAGGAGGCAGCATGGAGTCATGTCTGAAGACCTATTGACGGGACACATAATAGCATGTACTACAAACAATGTGCGTCCTGACACAGAGCTCAGAGGGGTTTAACAACACCACAGTAGCCAACTAAACTTATATAATGCACACACAAACATGTACATCTGCACTCTCTCACGCACACAGACAAAGAAACATGTATTTGTAGATTCAAACACACAGCTGCACAGGTTCATAGCCATTTCTTGGAGAGAGGGCAGATGAAGGATTAACCACTCTGGTCTTTTTTCAGTCTAACAATGTGCTGTCCACTGATGGCCATTTGTTTTCAAATGGAGGTACCTGCTACAAGCCACCCACACTCCGACTGGAGACTAGACACATACATCTCTGGAACAATACCCAATTAAAACACAAGCTCCTTTACAGTTGCGTCGTATTTTTCTAGCCACCAAAACTTCCCCCGTTTCTCTCTTTCCCCCCTTGTTTCTCTTCCACTTGCCTTCTTATTGTACATCTACTCCCTATTGTCCCCACTCACAGTGTAAATACCCAACAAAAGAAATATCTAGTTGTATTATAATTGGTTCCCAAGCACCCATTCCAAAACTATCAGTGCAGCAGTATCTCCATTTGGAAGACAGGTCCTAGCAAAGTAAGATAAGTAGGAAGTATTACGGCAGTTGTGCAAACATGATTAACGACATGTTTCTAAATATTGGGAGGTAGGGAGCATGCTGGGGCAGCTCTGAGACTCTTGAGATGATGAATAGAGTGATAGAGTGCGCCAGAGATACAGCTGCCACCAAATGGACAATTAGGTACAAAGAGGTGAGATGAGACGGAAGGGTAAGTAAAAGTGAACACTGAGGAGTTTTTGGTTTGGTTAGTACAGCATTACTCTGTAGAGCTTTAAAGATGCATCTGAACACTCTGCTGCTGGGACCATAAAGGTTCTGTACACAATACTAAAGTGGATATAACATTTGAGCTGCTATAAGAGAGTCGTCTACAAGGATGTGTCACAGCACCAAAAAGGTTCAAGATTTTGTAGTGATAAAAATCCAATGGTTTAAAGGTTCAGTGTGTAATATTTAGGAGGATCTATTGACAGAAATGCAATATAATATTCACAACTATCTTTTCAGTGGTGTATATAGACCTTACATAATGAACCGTTATGTTTTTATTACCTTAGAATGAGCCATTTCTATTTACATACATTGTGGGTACCTCTTTGATGGACGTCACCATGTTGCGCCATTTTTCTACTGTACCACAAATGGACAAACTGCTCTACAGAGTGTGTTTCGTCACCACGTTGAATACATATGAAGAAGAAGAAGAAGTAGTAGCAGTAGTAGTAGTACTAGCAGTAGTCGTCTCATTTGTTAAAAGTAAGAAGAAAAGTGACATTTGGACAAATGGAGGACCACGCGAAGCCACCGTAGTTTCTCCTACGAGCTTGGAAAGGGTGGCTGACGGTGCATTCATTGGGTGGCGGACAGAGGTGGAAAGTAACAAATTACTCACACTAACGTAATTGAGTAGCTTTTGAAGTAGTTTTTTTTTTAAATATGTAATTTTACTTTTACTTAAGTATGTTTTATTTAAAGTATTGTACTTTGCTACATTTTCAATCATATCCGTTACTGAGTAAAAAAAAAGTGCAAGGGAAAACGTGCGGTTTTATGATGCATCAAGTGCAAGAGAATAACAGTTTTATGATGCAGTGTAAGCTGTGAAAAAAAATGCTGTATTAAGTTCCTGCTAATGCAAACTCAACATTTCCTGCTGCTGCAGCTTCACAATAAAAGCATTTAGCTGGCGAGTTGACTTTTCACAATAAAAGCATTTCTCTGCCAAGCTGACTTTTATTTTGAAGTAATCACGGGAAATGCAATCTGTTTGTAAGTGAGATCAGCGCTGACCGCTGTCATATAGACCGCTGCAATGCGTCAACACGACAAGACATCCGTCATTTTCAACAATTTTCTGACAGTGGACCAAATATAGCAGGGCAGTCTGGAGCAGACACAGTGAGCTGTTAGATAAAGAGCTGCAGGCGACGGGCTGCACACCTCCACCTTCTCAGCCAGGTAACCAACTCCTTTCACTTTCGCTGTTCGCAGACTCATGTTGTGTGCAGCATAAAGTCAGATCCTGACTGCTCACATAGTTGTGGAAAATACCAATAACTGCCCGACAATAGTTTGTTTAGCTGCCAAAGACTTTTGTGCCCTGTGGTATTAAAAGACATCTGCTGTTACCAACAGTAACTACAAGTGTCTCACGCAAAATAATGGGCAGCTGCATAATAGCATCAAAACAGGTTAATTAATACCATTCAGAGTTACATTTACGATTAGGCTACAGATTTTAACCATCGTTCCTCAGTTAACTCCTTGGCTGCGGTCTGAGAGCATTTTCTAGTTAAGTAGGCCTATGTAGATTTATCATTATAGATTTAGGCCCATCATGTTTTTAAAGGAGTCTGTTCACATTGATATTAAGCGAATAAAAACGGTGATTTTGTGAAAGTTGAAAATATTAAACAGTAATATGGCAATTGACAGTCCGGCCCCCACAGTGTCTGCTTAGAACAAATGTAGTCGAGGACCCCTGATGTAGAAGTCAGTTAAATAATAGCCTACTTCCATTGGTGATTAAAATAGTTAAAAAGTTCATAGTTTGGTAAGATGCTTTACTCCAAATAGCCAAAAAGACATCGGTGCATGACAATGTTTGTTGGCATTGTAAATAGGGATATGACTTCATATTCAGTGTAGTGTTTCCCGTTTTCCCAGTGCAGCGCGGCCTGCCATAGTAGCCTATAATCTGTTCCGCCACAATTTTCCTAATAATTAAAAACATTCTCAAACTAAATTAAATGTCGTTATTTTTCGCCACTGATATGGCAAAGTATCTGTCAAACAAACTAATACTGGAAGCGCCATATAGCTTTATTCTGTTGTTTTAACACTTAGTTTGTCTGCGTGTTGTTTGTTTGCTCTGATAACGCTAATCCAAGACATCTTTGTAGTACTGTCCATGTTGATTCCACATTCCCACCTAAGAGCACACAAATACACTGAAGTCTGAAGAACGACTTCACAACTAGGTAGATGGGATGAGGAGTATGTGAATGCACCGTAAGCAATTGGTTGCAATCTGCAACCCTCACCACTAGATGCCACTAAAACTCACACGCTGAACCTTTAACTTACAAAAATGTCTCTGTTTAACACAAAATATTGTTTACATAATTTAATCACTCATTGTTTCTGCAGTGGATGAGCCATTTTCTGGTTCTATGGAGAGAGACGAATGTATAAAGTGACTCTGACTCAGGTACAGACTACAACAGACCAGTGTGTACGTGTGTCATCAGTAGGGCCACACATGAGGGCAAAAAACTTATACAAAAATAATTCTGGTTTATTTGAACTGGGGTCCTTTTTTTAATGTAATTCCCATCATTTCTATTGGCAATAATAACATTGTTGAGTTAGGGGACGTCTAAATTTTTTTGAGTGATTCGAATAGGTCTGGAATTGTGCTCATTGATGGCTGTTTCCCCAGTTGAAGGCAAAACTGAGCCAAGGGGTATGTTTCCATCTTCCTGCTTTATGCACACACTGTAAGATGAAAAAAGGGCAAAGACTTGTAATTGACCAAAAATACTTGAAATATTTCCTAAAAGCTTGGCTGAGTTGGAAAAGATTGTATATCAGTAGAAGCAATATGCGACGCTGTGCAATTAGAACAGTCTTAGCATGTGATTTTAAGGTTCAGTGTGTAATATTTCTCTGTCATCACGCCGTTCTTCTTCTACTTGTATAATTCCGGCAGTTTAGTCACTACATTGAATATGTACAAAGAAGAAGAAGAAGAGGAAACAATAATATGCAGTCTCTGAGTAGTCCTCTGGTTTATTAGAAGTAAGAAGAGAAGTGACATTTGGACAAATGAACGAGCACACGTGTTATTTAGCACGGGAGTTGACAGCCTGCAGGTCTTTATACCATGAAGCCAGACTGGGACAGATACAAACAGCTGATGGCAGAAATCACGGATGTGGATTTTCCCAGATGGAAGGCTATAATGTGGGACAGATGTTTTCAAAGCGGTGCTGAAGTTGTCTGTTTCCTGCTGGACAGGTACTTAACTTAAGTTTGTCAGACCTTGCGTTTACAATGCCTTTGTAAACTTCATGTATTATGTGGTTTATAATAGACTGTGCTGCAGAAACAGTAAGGCTTACATTGTCCTGTTATCTGTCAGTGTTCATACTTGATGCACTAGATGTGATAGTTTTTTGAGATGTTCTTCATTTACTTTGGTATGTTAGTCCAGATGAACCAACACTCCCAAGTAGTAAAATACTGTTTTACAGGAGTATGAGACATCATGTAGCACTTCATTTCTTGATGTGGCTGTTGTTTATAACAAGTAACAGTAATATTAAAAACATATGGTTTTACTGAATAATTATGTAAATATAATTTCGTAATATATCTGTCTAAAGAAACCTAATTTCTTGACTGGCAACTCTCTGCTATCTCATAGATGATGATCTATGTCCTGTCTCAGGCACCATAGCTATACCACTTGTTTGAATAAGGGAGGGCGGGTGCAATTCACAATACTCACCACTAGATGTCACTATAACTTACACACTTAACCTTTAAATGTGTACTGAAGCACCATTAAAGAAACAAACATCAGATCTTTGTAGAACAATGACGAGATTGTAACACTTAATTTTTGTTGCGCCCTCTTCTTCTGCAATGGTTTAATGACTGGAGAATTAGTGCCACAAACTATTTATCTCAATGCACCCAACTCCTAATATTCACACTCGTGGATAGAAACACACACACACATTAGCAGTTTCTTTTGCCTATTTTCTGTAAATTCTGTTAAAATTTTGTATGAAATCTGGCTACTCAGGGCTTTGGAGTCATGATTAAGAATAGAATATCTTCCTATGACAGAGTCAGAAAAACAAATGGCAATTTCCTTAATTAACATGGCGTGTTAAAGTTGAAGCAAGAAGTTGGTCTGTAACTGTTGTAGTTATTATTAAATAATTGTTCTCCAAAACAATCAGCTTTTCAGGAGCAAAGCCAGCATTCAGGCAGAACACTGTAAAACAGCAGGTGGGGTTGATACACCGTCAGTCGAATTGGGCATATGGAGAAATATATAGGCGATTATGCTCTGGGTAGCAAAATTTGGAATTGCAAAAGTGTCAAGTTGAGTGAGAAATTGTTCTCAGGCTATGAAGAGAAAGCCAGTCAGATTGAAGCAAGTACACAGGCTCCTGTAAGTTTCCTTTTTCCTACAGCACTATTTACAGCAGCACTAATGTCTCCTGGGTATTTATGACCAGCATGAAAATGATGTCTGAGCATAGGGTTTACATAAACCATATTCCTTTAAGAAGACAGTATTGGAGCTGCTGCTACAAGCATGAACGGCTTAACATGACGCCTGACAGAATGAATGAATTAGATAGAAAAGGCAGTAGCAAAGAATATGCACACATTGTCAGAGTTTTTACCTTTTTCTGAGAAAGATATTTCATTAAAGAACATCAAAAGTTGAAGTTACTTTTTCTCTGTCTCCTTTTTTTCTCCCACTTTTATATGGCTTTGACAGACACTGGCTTTAGCTTCATTACAGCTTAATGTCACAGGTAGACTGAACCATTCCTACTAATTAGTTAGTTTATGGTAGAGCAGGGGAATAAATGGACATTGCGCTGTGCTATCTGTTCACCCGTGACCTCTTGTACCTGGCTGGGTGCCTGGCAGAAATATATGTATGTTCCCTGAGGATAGATGACTAACCAAAAGACACAAATAAAAATACTGTATAGCTTAATCTGAGGAGACAAAGAGAGAAGGCAGAGAAGATGTGAGAGAGAGATTTTAATGAGGAAAATGAGAGGGTGGGGAGATGCAGTGCTTGCTGCTGATGAAAGAGGAGATTAAGAAGTGATAGAAGGAGAGGGAGCAAGGTGGGGAGAAAGGGATGTAAAGAGAGGGATGTAGTGCTTAAGGGAGAAGGGGAAGAACAAAAAAAGGAGGAGGCGGCGGAGGAAGGAAGGAAATGAGAGAGAGTGACGATAAGGTATGTTTTTTTCAAAAGGCAAAAGTTTTCAAAGTTTAAAGAGATAGTGAAAGTTGGGAAGCAGATATCTGCGAGGGCTGAACATATTTGAAAAACACCCCCAGGTTGGAATAAAGACAGTTTGGGAGGCTGAATCATAGAACTGCTATACTTAATCAGCAGAATGGCCATTGCAGATTGTGTGTGCATGTGAAGTGTGGGAAGGGGTGAGAGTGAAGTTAGTTTTATTTAGATAGTGTCATCCTCCCCCTCTCACAGAACAGGTGACATGCTTAAAAGAATAGTCAGAGTCTCCTTATTTCCTGTGATTATGTTTTTCTCATTACTGTGTTAACTATCATGTCAATCTGTTACAGGGAGCAGGATGTGTACAGATAGTTGAATGAAAGCAGAGCGCAGGGAGAGTGTGAGAAGGAAAGGGAGCTGAAGAGATTGAGGTGGAGCAAAAGTACAAAGATTGGTGGTAAAATAACCATGGTATGGGGGGTGGGGGTGTTTTTATGGGGGAGGCAACTGGCAAAATCTGGGTAGGAAAATGAGCGAACTGTCTCAACAGAAACTGTAGTAAAAACAAAAATACATGAGTATATATTATACTTTTATACCTTGTTTATATTGAATTACATTATAATAAATGACTAATAGAATTCTATAATATATTATTAAATTTTCCAGATTCTAGTTATCATTATAATTTTACTACATACTGTATCGTATCATAAAGCATAAAGATGTTGTAGAGGTCATATTATGCTTATTGTCAGGTTCAAAATCTTATTTAGGGGTTGTACCAGAACAGGTTTACATAGTTTAATTTTCAAAAAACACCATATTTTTGTCATACTGCATATTGCTGCAGCTCCTCTTTTCACCCTGTGTATTGAACGCTTCATTTTAGCTATGGAGTGATGCATCTTACCTCTATAAGATCTTTGTTGGGAGTTGCACATGGACAATTCCTAGGTAAGGACTACTAGCCAATCAGAAGCAGAGTAGGGCGGGTTGTGAGAAGCCGGTAAACACGGCTGTATATGTTCCCCTTACCAGCTTAGCAACATGGACTGGAGCAAGAGTTTCAGAGTGGTGAGTTATTAATCTGTAACAAAAGTATCTTTCATCCATAAAGTTTTAACTGAGCTCTGTCTCTACATCACAGGAACAACTTTATGTCCACTGACTGCCTGGAGGGTAGCTAGTGTTTGGAAGGGAGAGGAGAGGCAGCAGGCGGAGTGTTTTTGAGGGCGTGTCGGACTAGCCGCTTGGCGAGCGTTACGACGCGCATTTTGCTGTGATGTCACAGAGAAAAAAAGGAAAAGGCTGGACTACAAAAAAGCTGTTTTCCAGCAGTTCAGAGCAGTGTTTCTGGGCTGGACTTTGGGCTTTTTCACTTTGCAAACCTATTACATGCACAAAAATGTATATAACTCAATAAAGGAGAGGGGAACAGCCAAAAAGCATAATATGACCTCTTCAAACTATTGTATCGGTCAGAAATGGCTAAATCACATGTGCCCTAAGATGTTAAACTGTGTTGCAGTGTACTCACGGCTTAACTTTTCTTGTCTTGCATTATCTTAATATGTCTAATTAGCCTCTATATATCTGCAATGAGTGGTGCTAATGGAAAGTAGTATTAGTCTTCTGTAATAGATATAATTAGAGTAATGAATATAGTAGTATTGCTAATTACTCTCCATATCTGAAGTTTGCTGCAGTAATAATGGAAGTAACACTGTACTACAAGTGTACTAGTAGTAGCAGAAGCGGTAGCAGAAGTTACAGAACTATTGCATAAAATGTACCCTGCAAATGTTCAAGTCATTATCCGTGTTACTTTCCTCACGGTTAATGTTCATGTGATCATAGCATCTTTCTTTTTTGTAAATAGAACGTGTTGTGTGTGCGCTGCTTTCACCTCATTCATCAATAGAGTCTCTGGGTCGAATAACGTAATTGTGCACTTAAACACTCAACACCCTCTTTCGAGTTGGACACACAATGTTCATAAGAGTGACTGTGTCATCCAGGGAGTAAGGTGCCAGGTGAAAATTATAGTACACTCAGAAGGCACCGTACATTAGGCACCTTTTAACAGACAAATTCAATAACATCCTTATCCATCAGGAGCCCTAGCATCTCAGCAAAATGTTGAAGATTTTCTGCTGCTTCTGTTGCCAGTTTAGCCACTTTCTTGCTAATTTGGCAATTTAAGACCCATTCAGCAACCTTTTTTCAAAATATAGCCTAACAACAAATGTTAGCTCCTCTCGCTTGAAGAGAGTCTCCAATATTCCTCAGTCAACGTGCAGTAATGCTCTCGTGTGGCTGCAGCTCTCTGGATTGACTGATTTCAATGAGTAGGAGAGAGCAGCTGCATGTTCAGTCGACAAATTCACTGCCAGACAGAAATGTGAATGATCTGTGAATGTGTTCCTAACCAATTTCTAATCCCCACTGGAGGTTACCCACGCTGTCTAAGGTGTCTAAAGCAGTAGAACTAGAAAGGTTTTCAGCAGTAGTACTAATGGTAGTAGCAATTCTAGCCATTTTGTTAGTTACACTGTACATCTGTGGCTACTTGCAGTGATGTTAGCAGTTATAGAAATGCTACTAGTGGTAGTAGCAGCAGTGGTATCGCTAGCAGCAGCAGTAATACTTACTCTCTGTATATCTGATGTGAGTTGCAGCAGTGTTGGAGAAGCTGTAGCTCTGAGAGTCTCTGTCCCTCTAACTGGAGAGTTCAGACTGACGTAGGCCACTGCACTGCTCTTCAGAACAACACTGTTATCCTGAAGGGAGCACATCAACACACACAGGTTATCAAAACTCTCCCAATGGTATTTATATTATGTCATTATCTCAAGTCCACAAGTGTCCTTCCCAGGATTACATTATTGTACTTGGCAGTCATTCTTTGTCTTCTGTTGTTTCTTGTAATGCAATTTTTTTCAAATTTGAAGGTTTTCTACAGTACACGTAAGAGTGCTGCAACATATTTGTTGTGAGCTAGATGTTTTCATTCTAATTCTATAGAACAAATAAAAAAAATATATAAAATAAAAAAACTTAAATAAAAAAACTATATATATATAAACTATACTATACAGTGTGGGATGTGGGGATAAAAATAATGTGTAGTCAATCAAAAATGAGACCTCCTCAGTCAAAAAAATATGTTATGGTAGCAGCTGTGGTAGGATGTTCTTGTGTTATATGAAGTAGTACACCACAGTTTTGCTGCTTTCTTCATGTTTTTAGTGATCCTTATTTAGTATGTACTGTATCACATATGGTATACATGCATGTTGCCAGTGCCTACTTTATTTATTGTGTTTTTACATCTGCCTCAGTTTAAATCATTCCAGAAGCCACAACCTTTTAACCCTTAAGCTGACATTTACTAAAGCAGATGTGCTTTGCTGACCTTTCCCCACTCATAGGACCCGATGTTCCCCAGGGCTGAGCCTCCCCACGAGCAAAACACAGTAGTACGGTCTGGCACCCATCCTTGTTTGGTCTGCTCTGTCAGCGCTGCGATGAGCTGATTCATAATGGCTGAAGCCCCGCCTCCCTGGTCGCTGTCATGGCGACTGCCAACCAGCACATATCGATCTGAACACAAATCAAGAGAAAATTTTATTACTTTGGTTGTAGGATAATATTATTACTGTACTGTACTATGTATTACATATATATAATAAATCACAAACAAACACTACAGTTATCAGTTATACAACTCTACTTGTGGTTGTATTGCTAAGAAGTCATGAGGGCCAATATGTAACAAATTTCTAGCTTGTAATTCTTGTCAAAGCAGATGTAGTGCTGCTGTCCCATGTGAAGAGCAGTAGATGTTGTGTGGCATTGGAAAGCTTTAAAATAGACGTTTAACAGAAACAGAAGCAATCATGAACTGTCTGCAAAGAGAAAATAACACATAAACCCTACAGCCTCAAAGATAATTAGTACCTCCGCTTCCACTACTATAGTCCAGTGACTATGTTTTTACTTTCTCAGCCTCGCCTAACTGGGAGCTGCTACCTGCTCAGGTCATGGGGAAAAAGGGAATACTGAAAAGGGATGAAGGCAGCTTTTTTGCTTTTACATTTACTCACTTAGCTGACCAATGCGATTTACAATTGACGTCAGAGCAACTAGGGGTGAAGTATCTTGCTCAGGATTGGTGGAAGTGTGACAGTGGGAACTGAACCCAGGTCTCCCACAACAAAGGCATGCGTCTTATCTTCTGCTCAATCGCCTCCCCACACTGTATGATAAGACTGATTTCCTACATCTAAAATGGAGTCGGTGAACCTACAGCAGTGACCTTGATGACTCTTTGTGTGATGCAGAGATACTAACACAGATTAGGTCCGTTAGTGGTGTTTGTCTTCCTTGGTACTTTTTAGAGCTTACCCCTTGTTCTATTGATGCCTTTGAATCTGTTTTAAGGACACATCAGATCAGTGAGGGATTCATTTCTAATCTTATATACTGTTAATTCTTGGTACGATGGGACTTGAACCTTTCCCTTTAATGCTATCTAGTTTCAAAAGATGACATGTTTTCTGTCTTTTATCGTATTAAAATGAATCATAGTTTCAGACACTCGAAAGCAGAAGTATAAAGTTTCTGCTTAATGCATGTTTTAATAATATTTTATTATATCAAGACCAATGAGGTGTCTAAATGTGGTTTTCCAAGGAAACACACTCAGCCACATTCACACACAGACGCACACAAACATGAATGCTCCAGGCTTCTTTGTATGCCTTATCTTTTCTACAAAGACAGAGTGTCGAGTATGGATGCACAAAGCAGCTTCCTGCAGGCGAAGAGAAGAACAGAGCAAACCCCATCACTCCAACACAGATCGCTGATGACTTTGTTTGAGAAAAGAGGTGCTTACAGAAGCCTGCTAGCTTAGCCTAAGAATCTGACAACATATTATTGCACCGAGAGCGGCTTCCAGAGTAAATCAACCATTAATGTTAACTGCTTCAAATCAGTCATATATGAAAGTGCAATTTGCTTTATCTTTTATTTAATTTCCTGCTTTTTCATGTGTATGCTTATTGCTCAGAAGGGATGAACACACTAAAGGTTAAATGAAGCATTTGTAAGATAAATTTATTGACAAAAAAAAAATACATGAAGTCGTGTTCTCGCTGCCCTTAGGCCAGGACAAATCTGTGACGGTTCAGCAGCACCAACTAAGGTTTAGTGTAGTTGATGATGAATTTTATTTTCCTAAACAGATATTATTGGAAGCATCAACTATAGTTGTACTTGAATGGGTATGCCCATGGCCACTGTTGTCATTTTGTCCTTTACTTACTTTTTAGAGGATAGGTCTTACACAACCTCTAAGAAAATATTTCACTGTGAGTTATTCAATCAGTGTATTGAGAGCCCTGCCATGGATTGTGTAGTATTTGTGTGTTGGTTGTGTTGTTCTAACTACAGTGCTGCTTTCGTTAAAGGAGTGTTTGCACACAGCAATACAGATTCATGCAAAATGGTCTCTATATTGTTGTGGGCTGTGTGATTCAGAACCTGTGCGAATGTGCATCAATATTTATTCTGTTTAGGGTCAGGATAAATAAGCGCAGAACAGACATATGATCTAACGCCAACAACCAGTTAAAGTGTCGCTCCTTCCGGAGATTTGTGGCCCATATTATCTGCTTTAGTGGCCCATTATGGCTGTCTAATATCATACTGTAAATCAGCAAGGTAATTTTCCACCACATGGGCTGGACAGGTACTGTAGCAATGCACTGCTACGAGAAGAGGGGAGGGTGGGTGAGGAGGACGGCTGTGGGGGCGAGGCAAGGACAAGATAAAGGTTCTCCTCAGCAGAATGTCAATTAAAAAAGAATAAGGGCAGAAACCGCTAAGCAGAAGGGGCCGGGCTGCCATTTAAACATTGAAAGGACATAATATATTTGGAAATGACCTGAGCTGACACAGGACTTGGACAGAGGAGGAGACCAACAAAGATAGAAAAAGAGAAAAACAGACTCATTTAAAAAATATCCCACTATGTCACTTGCCGAACGTTTTCCTGACTGATCATTAAAATGCTTATGAGACTCGCTCAGTACATTTCATGAAAAGGCTATAACAAAGAAGCTCTGATTTAAAATAAACAAGGACAGGAAGACACAGAGAAACAATGGTGGTGCAATTAGCAACAGGCATTGTTTAAACACCCACTAATCAATATTTATTTTATTATCCACATTTAATTTTTAAATAAAAAATGGATTAAATTACAATATAATAATAATAATATAATTTCAAAGAGTTCACTCTTAACCTGCAAAGAACTATAACCTGTGTCTGTAAGTGTACATATTGTTTTAAACCTCTTTTAGCTCTTAAAACTTGCATTTTGTCTTCTGGTTATATAAAATTGCAACTGTTTAAATTATGGTTGTTGTAGATTGCTTGTGACTCCAATTGACCTGAAAAAAGGTCTTATTAATCCCAGTGGGACTACAACCTACAATTATTAAATCTGCAGCCTAATTTCAAAACCAAATGATTTATTCAAAGCTAACAATTGATTAATTGTTTGATGTGTACAATATCAGAAAATAATGAAAAACCCAACACTTCAAAACCCAATGAGCATCCATTTACTACAAGAACACCATGAAAACAATAAAACGAAGATATGAAAGTTAATGAATGATCCACAATTAAAATTGTTACTAATCAATCAACTAATGGTTCAACTCTAGGCAGATTATAGAATGCTGTTTCTTAACTATGAGCCACAAGCTTCTCAGTCACCACACTCAAACACACTTAACAATCACACACATGCATACAATTCTTCTTGAAGACAAACATGCGCATGCACACACTATCTCATTGAGTTTCTCCAAGGTAAGCTGGGTAGACTTGTCTGAAGCTGTTAACATGCTAATGTGAACTCAGAGCCTGTTTTGTGGGGTGTGTTGTTTCTTGTTTTATAATATATATAATGTACTTGAATATGCATAGTCCATTAAATAACTAATGTATGCACATTATTTATTGGCCTATGTATTATTCTTAGTAGTGCATCGCATGTTTTCCCTTGTTATCATTTTTTTATTTTCTCCCCACCTCCATGATTAAGGCAAGTCTATTAACAAGAGAATTTCTTTGATAATGGTGAACTTCCACACAAAATGATATGGTATATGCAGTTGGTTTGTCCACAGTCCTTTGTCACAGCCACAAACTGCTTTTCTTGTCTAACCAGCCAGTAGTGCAGAGGTCTGATCATGAACAGAGTAAGCTGAGTCTGTTTGGTTCCCTTCTCTATTTAAAAGCCACCCTCAGAGTGAGGGTATTCATGCAATACTGTCTTAGTACATCTAGTTTCTGTAATTTATTCCTGCACTGACAGACAAATGTGAAAAGTGTTGGTATTAATTCATACACATCTGGATCACATTGCTGATGGCAAGCAGTTACAGAAGTAAAGCCGCTCATATTATTTTTGGAGACAACTCACATTTTCATTTTCAAACTGAATCTCATCAACTTGTTTACTGTGGCTGTGGACAGTGTGACTAATGCAGCTACATCTGAGAAACCAGAAAGGACAAGAGTATAGTACAATAACGTGCACTAAGTACACTGCACCACATGTTTGAAGCAGTACATTTATTTTTAAACTGTTTATGTTGGGGCTGATTAAATAATATGTTTAGAATATTGGACACATGAGTATTGAAAACACTTTTTGGGGGATTCTGAAGGTGGGCATGACAGAAAATATCTGAGAACCACTAATCCAAACTTCAGAACATGTGTACAAACCTGGGTTCCTTCTTCCTTTCAGGTATCCCACAACATTGTAGATTTTCTTGTAGGCCAGCAGGTTTCCAACAGTCAGAGTAATCTTTTTTCGTTCTAGGAAAAGGAACAGACAAACTTTAAGACGAACCCAGTATGTGACTTCAAACATGATTTTCACCAAGCCTGAATCTGTCCCAAGCGTGATGATACAGGAGGATCCTGAACCCTTATTTTGTTAGTAATCGTCCAGTGAAAGGATGTAAATGAGAAACAGCATGGTTCACAGGCTCTGTCAAAGCTGATGTCGCTGTATAAAAGTAAGCATGACAGACTGGGAGAAAAACAAGCTCAAATCAGAGGAAAGTGGTAGTAAAATTTAAAAATCATCCACAGTGCCTAAACCCTATCTCCTACAAAATATATTTATACACTACTATTATACTAATATGCCCAATACATTTTGAAGGAAACATAATTGCTGCCTGAATTACATTCACTTATTGTTATTTTCTTCCAATCACAAAAGTCTGACATTATTTTGCTGCACAGAAGTCATGAATTTTAGGAAAGTAAATGAAATCTGGTGACTAAGGTTTAATATCACAGGTTTAATATAAATGTGTGATACAAATTGATTAACTAGAATAAAGGACACCAACAAATAATAAAGCTATATGTCAAGTGGATGAGAGTTGAATTAGGGCTCTAATCACACACGCACACAAACACACGCATGCAAAAGCTCATTTCTAGAGGAAACCACTTTTCACCAGTACTATGTGTGCGAGTTTTAAGCATTTCTTTAATTCCAAATGGGTTTCATCAGGCAGTGATGCACAACATATGGCCAAATCTGTGCAACTGCTGAGAAGAACATGTTGCATTGACGCACACAAACACACAAATATATACATATATACAACATATTTTATACATAACAACATAAACAGGCAAAAATCTGGATGGACTGAGGAGTGAGAAATTATGGCCCAAGTATGCTCAATGGTGAACCCCAGCCAAAGTAATTGGTCAAGGTTCCTAAAAATTCTGAACAATGTTTGATGAGGAAGGAAATGCATTCAGCATATTTTTTAGCCAACACATTTTGTTTTGGTGAGCAACTCTTAAAAAGTAAATATGATCTCTGCCCACTCTTAGACATCCCACCATTTTAGACTCTTTAAATAAATGAGGAACAACAAAAATGACCTCAGATAGAAACAACGTCCTTTCTGTGAAGGTCTGAAATCTAAACTTGTTCTCACAAAGATAGCAAAACAAGACCACGCTTAGACATTCACACACACACACTGTACAGTGCCATATGATGCATTTGACAGAGCAGTCACTGAATATTGTGTCTGCCAGCTCTGCTTCCTTGCTGGACGGCCGTGAGCTCTAAGGGGGCTGATGGCTGGATATCTGAGGGAAATACAGACGAGGCGCCAGTAAAGATGTGAAGCAGGGGCTCAAACTGTGTGTGACAGAGGTCCCCTGCCTACAGCACAGCACTACAGCATGACAGCCCTCTTTCCCAGCTCTGCTCCCATCCTCCAGCTCTCCCTGCCCGTCTCCACGCCCTCTCACTCCTGTATAATACATTATAAAAATTCACTGCTTTCTCTCATAGGTGCCACATAACCCATTTATCACTTTTGACACTGGCACAAATGACTTTGGCTAAAGAGCAGAGATGGAACATGTGGCCCATTTGTGTATTCAATCTGTAGACGTACACACAGAGAGCAGCGAGCGAGATTTGTCATAGAGTAATTCCCCTTCATGATAAATGGGTTTACAGATAGGGCTGCTTATACAGGTAACGGTGACGCTGAGTTAAGTTTTGAGAGTTGATAAAATATTTAAAGGGCCTCTACAGTACATGTCTGACTTTCACAAGCTAAATTAAATGTGAAAACATATTTCCATAGCCCCTCTCAGTAGGTTTTTCTTGAGATTTCTACCCACTGCTATTAAAGTGTATATAAGTGTTTTTGTTAGCAATTGTGATTGTTAATTAATGTTGCTAAGCATTGATATATCATTTTCCTTCTTTATGGGACACCAATTGAAATCTTGTAATTGTTTCAACTTACTATGTCGAACCCACACATAACTAACACTTGTGTAGCCTACAATTCAAAATCACAATTTAAGCATTTATTAATACAGTTTAACAATAATAATAATAATAATAATAACAATAATATTATGAGAGGGTCTTATTCAATAATTCAGGCTAATTTTCATTGGTTGAGAAGTCGCAGAAAAAAACAACAACCTTGTGCCACCTTGTCACCGGGTCAAGAGTGTTAGATGATTGTTAAACACAGAGATCACTTACCGGTGCGCTGCTGCTAACTCTAGCTAACATTAGCGGCCCTCGCACACACACACTAACACACTGTCACATGCACATCTCTTTGTTCTCTGTGTCTTAGCTTAAAGCATTTTAGTTAGTTTCTATCTAGTATGTTTTTGCCTTGTTTACCTTGTAAATAAATGCTTGTCTACATGCTGGTTTCTTTTAATATTGCAAAAGAATGAACCTGTGACACGCAGGACTCATAATCCTTCAATCCACTATCTATTGATGGTAATTTTGTTATAGTTATTAATTTAATTATTAACCAAAATCAACACTGCTGGGGAATGCAATGCAGCAATGGAGTGAGCACCAGTACCGGAGCTGGAGCGGACAACCTGGAGCTCAACAGCCTCCATGACTAACTATGACTCTGACACCGGAGACAACGGCGAGTTTAGGGGAGGCATCAAGCAGGAAAGGTTTGTAGCGAGTCCATCATATCATCCATCATGTTGATAAGTCGGTATTTGTTCTTGTGATGTTGGAAGTTTGAGACTTACGTGATGTTATGCCAAATTAGGTTAGTGTTTGATCCTTTGTTTAACAGAAGACACGATAAAGAGGTGTAGTGAACTACCTGTAATTTCAAGTCATGTCATATTGATATGAGTATATGATGTAGGATATTGCTTTTAACCTGAATTGTTAAATTTTTTTTTTTGACAGAAAGAAATGTAATTTTTGGCTTCAAAACCAGTTACAAACTCAACAGGCTCCTGCATGGTGGAGACATCAGAAGAAGAAGAAGAAATTCTATGAAGCTGCCTTGGCATTTCTGATTAAAGCTGTAGAGCAGTGGTCAGCAATAGGCGGCCCACGGGCCAAAGCTGGCCCGCTAAGCAATAATATCTGACCAGATTACTTTGATAAAAAAATAAAATATAATTATAGCGGCGGGTGCTTAAACAGATCTCAGTCATGACAGCAAAAGTTACTCACATAATCACTTCCTCTTCAGTGATTGTGCCTACAAAATAAAAGCGCAAGAACATATATGCAGCAGTACTTTATGTCATGTTTAAGTGAGAGCTTTTACTTTGAAATGTTCTGAAGAAAATTCAAAAGAGTCTCTGGCTTACTTGACACAATGAAAAAGCCTTCAGAAAAGGTGAGATCAGATTCCCCTGGATGAGAAAAGCAGGAATTTCCTCTGCCTGGAGATACTGCGAACACCAAAATAAACATCCATACGCTGATGTGGACCAATCGCTGTGATGTACACACAACTCTCTGAATGGGAGTCCTGTGCACTACCAACTAAGCTAATCGCATACACAGGAATTGTTGGAATTTAAATGGTCAATTGATGATGTTTTGGCCCGCCATCTAATAACTTCAAAAAAATTTGGCCGACCCCTGCCATGTGCTTTAAAGAAACTGCCCCTACGAGAGCCACTGCTCAAGCATGCAAGTTTGTTGATGTGCGACAGAGGTTAGAATGTTGCGTGAATGATGATTTTTTAAAGCAATTTCTGCTTGTTATCTGAAATTAAAATACTATGTTTACTGAAACACTTTAACATGAGTAAACCGAGCAACTCAGATTTACCTGTAAGAGCAATAGCCACCCCAAAGCGGCTTCTTTTTAAAAAGCTTAATTACTCATTGACTCAGAGTTACTTGATTAAAAGCATATGATAATGGTTTAAAAATTTATAGTAATTAGGCAGTTCTTTCTTCAAAGGTGAAATGAGTTAGGCAATTCCAGAGGCTTGCCCGCATCGCCAAGTTGGTCCTGGTTCTGCCCCACTCCAATGCAGACAATGAACAAGACCAACACCAGAAACAGCTTGGCTCTGGATGGAACACTGTTATCAATTATGACAATCAAGATGGTCGGCTTGGAGCCCATCTTCATTCCTGCTACATTTTGGAAGTGTCAACTGACCTGACCGAATTCAACACATAATGAGCCATGCTGTGTTTTGCGTCATGCCCTGTCTGGCTGGCTGGCGGGCTTTATGTGTAGTTGTGAAGTATTGCTGGTAACATTATCTGTTTTTCTGCTATAAAATATTTTTTTTATATTTTAGTACCAACAGCGGTGATGGCATCAACAACTATGAAAGGCCACCTGTTGCTACATAAATCTGTATAGCAAGATGAAATTATTACCCATGGAACCATACTTTTAAACCATAAGTGCCACCTAATGAAAAGAGCTGATATACAGTATAACCAAATAGTGTACATTCAGAAGCACCTCAACGCCATTCTCTGCAGGGTATTAAATGCAGAGTTGAGAAGAAAAAGCAGTAAGTGAATGTGGGAAACCTCCACACAGCAATCAATAGTGGCATAATTAAAGGGCCTGGGAGTCCTTTCTACAAAGCAATTTCTTTGCACGCCGATCCCTCCACGGTATTGCAATGTAATTGCCACGGAAATTTGTTCCACTTTTGGCATTTGTTCTGAGTGGGAGAAGGAAAGAAAGAAAGAAATGAATGAATGAATGAAAGAAAGAATGTCATGTAAAAACATTAATAGAGGAGGAAGCAAGACAAAGAAGAAAGTAGTGCATTACACCCAGTACATACCCACTGTATGGCCAAAAGTATGTGGACATGGTGGGTTATTTTACATGGTTTGGGCTAGACACCTTAGTTCCAATTTGAGGAAATGTAAATGTTACAGCATACGATGTTATTTACAGAATACAATAGTGTCCAGTTTTGGGAAGGCTCTTTCTTGTTTTACCATGACAATGCCCCCGTGCACAAAGAAATGGAACTGGAATGGAAATGGAAATGTGGAAGGATTTGACCGGCCTGCACAGAGCCCTGACCTCAACCCCATCCAACACCTTTGGGATGAACTGAAACCCTGAAAACAACCAAGGCCTTTGCGCTCAAGATCAGTGGCTGACCTTACAAATGTTCTTGTGTCTGAATGGGAGCAAACAAGCATATATTAACAATAAAATATCTAGAGTGCAGCCTCAAAGAATGTAAAGGGTTGTTTTTATGAGCCGTGACAAACTTATTTTATTGTCAATAAGCTCCATCAGAACACCATAATTAACCACAAATAAAAATGTAACAGTTGTAGACAACTTAGCCAATCAAAAGCTTAAGTGGGGCTTTATGATGCGTCAGCAGAGCGATGTGACTCGGTCACACTTCCCCCAGTCCCTGCACTCTTTCGGTCAACACACCCAACATACACTTTAGTGAAGCCTCTGACTTTAAGTTAGATAAGAAGCATGAAGATGAATGAACACACAAACTAGAATTAGCAGAAAAGTGTGTGTATGTGTATGCCTGTGTTTAAGTGTGTAAATGTGTGGATATGATCAGTCAGCCTTGGAACCCGTGATGGACTAGCTTGGTAATTGTCTGGTCAACAGACAGACCACTCAGATAAAGTCAGAGCCAAAGCCCTAGGCCCTGATGGGAACAGGGTGTGTTCAGTGAATTAATCAATCTAAAAGGGCTGACAAGATGAGAGAGGTGGACAAGCTCTCTTAGACACAAACACCAACACATGCAGACACATGACCACAGACATAAGGAAACACAAAAGCTATTTACCCGGATGAGCAAATAGATATAAAAGACAGAAAGAGTGCAGCAAAACTCAAGAGAAATGCAGATGGTGGGATGTAAATATACTGTATGTAATGTAATTTTACATATGCAAAAAAAAACAGAAGCAGGGACGTATCCCTATCTATCCCACCTAAACTTTAAACTCTGGTTGCAAAGTTGACAACAGGCAGGAAACAATAATTTACAGAAATTTTAGGATGATATGCCAACAAGTATATAATAAATACTAGAACATTTTTGTGGAAATTTGGATGTGCCTGCATGCTTTCCAGGAATATTCTTGCTAGTTCATTGCAGACACATCATCACCTTGGAATTATTGGTTCTATCCAAGCCATTCTCACTCCCTGACTCGTCACATATGGACGCATGGTCAAGACTCATCAGCCTCAGTTTGTAACGTCCCTATAGCGTCATAGTTCAACGCAGTGGGGGGAGCCCTGTAGTGTCAGCTTTTGACGGTAAAGGTAGTTATATGATATTTACCAGAAAAGACAGAGTAAGGAGGTGGTTGGGGTGGATGGAGGACCAAAACCCGGACTCTGAACCAGGAGAGCAGTGTTCGTGTCCCGTGTGAAACAAAAAGTCAACATTAAAAGAGACCTATTATGATTTTCCAAATTGTATGACTTATCTACAATGTTGAATGTTCATGTTAAACATGGCAAAGCTTCAAATAATGAGTTTTAAGTATTTAAAAGAAATCCCTGTGACCTAAAACCCCAGATTTCCTCCTGTTCTGCACGCTCTGTTTTGAACTGCTTTTTCTACCAACGGCACCGTTCTATGTAATATGGAACCAGACGGAGCTGGTGTTCCATATATGGTCATTTGCTCCGCACAACAAATGAACATATAAAGGGCAGCTAAAGGGAGCTTCCTAATGTTAGTCTGGCAGCTAATGCTAATATTAACAGGCAAGCACTACATGGTCTGTACTTGTATAGCACCTTTCAATACAAGTACAGACTGCTTTTAACACCTTAGACATAATTCTTTTCACATTATGTCTAAGGTGCCTCTCAACTGCTCATCAGTAACAGAAATTAACATTCACTGGACAAAATATTTAGCACTGACCTTTATACTAACCTGCAATGCATTGTTTAATAAGAAAAAATTGACTTGTCTAAAAAGAAGAAATAAATATCACAAAAATGTCATAGAAACATTACATTTCATATATGCGCACACTGTGTTACAGCACATTTTTTTGTTTAAAACATATTAAGAGTAAACCATTGCTTCTTTTCATGTTTTACAAGATAGAACCGTGTAATTCCAAGCAGAAATTGAGTTCTTATGATATGTTGTTGATGATGTTTTATTTGCATTTGACCTTTACATTTATATTTACTAATTCTGGTTGTTTATACACTTGTGCAACATGTATTCATGAATGTTTGCGTATGATTTGGCAACGCCACAAGTTGGGCTTTCTGGCAAAAATGTGTGTTGAAGAATAATAATAAAATAAAAAATAAAAAATGCTATATGTTTGTGTGTTGCACAGTACGGACACATAATAATTACTTATGCTATAAAACTGATATAACTTATATATGCAAGTCATTTAAAAGATCCAGTATTCACAACTGCACATCACTGTAAATATGCACACAGGCAAAAAGAACTAAATAACTCATACAGATGCACGAATTTATACACTAGACTGTGAGGTCAACAGCGTTATCTCGTTATGGTCTGGTGATTTCCAAGAAGGGCCCCTGAGCAATTAACCAATGGCCAGCCAATATAGCCAGCTTTAATTGAATGGAATTAAAAGAGAAAAATAAGGAGTAAAGGTATTAAGGAGAGAGGGGGGAAAATGAAAGAAGGCAAACAGATGGAAACAAATGATTGTGGGATCCCAAGAGTGGTCAGAGGTGCAGCCAGTCGATTGGAGACAAATTACATCTCTCTCTCTCTCTCTCTCTCTCTCTCTCGCTCTCTCTCTTTGTCATCCCCTTTTTTCTCTCTCCCTTTCTTGCGCCCATTTTCTCCCTCTTTCGAACTCATTTGATGTAATGGAAACATTTCAAGGAGTAGTCTACCTTGCACAACGATTGGACGTACATTAAGCTCAGTCTACATAGACGCCTGTCTTCAGAGAGTGGGCACAAACACAAATGGGCACCCACAAACAGACTCAAAATGTGCAACAAAACCAACAGTGCCTCTGCCAGAGCTGGAACAGCTTCTGACATACAATACAGACCATGTGACACACAAAAGACATCCATTGACAGGCACATACTACTTAGATAAAATTCTACACACCTATAAATGGCCAAAAGTGTCAATAAAAGACACTCATAAAACAATCTGACACCAAAAAAACATTAACTCACTGGAATTTTCTGAAATAGCACTAACACCATGGGCTAATAGCTTGTAATTGAAAAAAGAAATACCGGGACAAGAGTGGCACACACATGCCCATCGAAGGATCAATTGTACTTATGTATTTGGCCACTTTTTTGGGGGGTTGCGCCATTGATTGTCAGTGTGACTCACTCAGGAAGAATGGGTGCATAAATGTGATGTGTTTGTGTGTGTGTGTGAGACTGTTATCTGTGCAACATGGGAAACAGCAGAAAGCAGTGTTCTAGTCAGTGACCAGCTGCTTGGATTTATTGGGGAATAAATGGAAATGGACAGACCGTACACACATACAATGGGGAAACATGCGGGCAGCAAGAGATGACGGTCTTCTCGCATGACCCACCCCCCCCCACCCCAAAAAAGAAAGACAACTGCTGCAGTAGGATGGAGGGAGTGGAATGAGTGAGTGGAGGCTCAAGCGAAAGACAGAGGAATCAGAATGAGGGAGTGGAGGAGTGGAAGGTGGCAGTATGGTAGAGGCCTGTGGAGATCATGCTGAGGTAAGAGGGGATTTAAGCTCTCGAAAGCAGGAATTACCCCTTAATACTGTATCCATCTCATCTCTCGCTCCCTCTCTCTCTCTAAACAAACACACAGCACACACAGTCATACACCTATGCCAAGGCTTCTAACCCTGCTATCCTTTGTGAAGCAGTTCCTGATGGGGTCAAGCCAAAACTGCAAGGTCTCACTAAACCCAATAACATTAGGGTGAGAATTTATATGGACTAAGAGTGGTGACACAGCTGTTAGACTCATGCAGATGCTTTGTGCAGACTCGAGTACAAAGCCCCATAAGACAGTCACACAATGTCCTCACCAAAAAAACCAACCTCACCAATTCCAACACTAAAAACAACCTGTGTTTAAGATTCCTAGCAAGCAACCTACGGCCATGTTTTATAGCACTAATCTTTCCCTAACTTTACCTTAGTAGGCTTAGTTTTTATATTTAAATAGGCTTCAAGCAGAAAGTAACATAATGTGTATATATATATTAGGGCTGACCCCGAATAGTCGAAGATTTGATGCTTCGATGGGCAGAGCCTGATTCAATTGTCAATCTCACAGTCGAGGCTTCGCAGCAACACAAGGAACATGCCATTTTGGCTATATGGGGGTGCTCAACGTCTTGATTTTACTACCAGTTTTCTCCCAATAAGTTAATATACAGCCTATTACAATATACATTTCAACGTTTAATGCTGTAAATAAATATGTAAAAAGAATAAAACTTTCAATAAATGATTTAGAAGTGCGTGAATAAATCCAAAATTGTAACCCTAACCCTGGGTCATCAGTGCGTATGTGTAGGCGTAGCGTGTATGTGTGCAGTGGCAATGAAGGAACACTTGCCGCACTTGATGGTGACTTGTGCAATTGGCTTTGAGTTGGCTTTCAGACATGTTTTCCACAGCCCCATTGAGTTGATTCATCCTGTTGATTCATGTATATTTCCAAGCATTCCAGTGTCCATGTATGTGGCATTGAGTCGTGGGCTTTCTTGTAGTCAATCCAGGCGGTGCACAGATTGGTCTGCCTGGTCTTGCAGTCTCGAGTGACTGTTCTATCAACCAGTAGCTGGTGCTTTTGGACAATACATGGAGCCATGTGCCTACTCATGTGCCTACTCATGTGCCTACTCATCTTAGGCGCTATGACAGGAGTTTCCATGTTGTGCAGAGGCAGGTCATTGGCCAGTAGTTGGATGGGATTGGCCAGTAGTTGGATGGGATTGTTCCCTTATGGACTGGACTGTCCGTCCTTGGGTTAACCATTCTGGGTGGGTCCCATCCATCAGCAGATGGTTCAGTTGTGCAGCCAGGCGTTCATGGAGTGCAGCTAGTTTCTTCAGCCAGTAGGTGTGGATTATCACTTACATTTACATTTATTCATTTAGCTGACGCTTTTATCCAAAGCGACTTACAATAGCTATACATGTCGCACGCCTCTGGAGCAACTAGGGGTTAAGTGTCTTGCTCAGGGACACAATGGTGGATGTCTCACAGTGGCAATTGATGGACCTGGTCTCCCACACCAAAGGCAAGCATTTTATTTATGTGCCATCACCACCTGGATCATGTCAGGGCCTGGTGCTGTCCAGCTCTTCATACCTGCCACTCTTTCTTGGATATCTGCCGTTGTAATGGTTACTGAATGGTTACTGGATCTTGTTCTGGGAGATTGCTGTGATCTGTTCTTAGATCTACTAGCCACTGAGCATTGGTGTTGTGGGATGCCTCTTTCTCCCATATGTTCTTCCAGTACTGTTCAGTCTCAGCCCTGGGTGGATCTGATCTTGTGTTATTACCCTGCCACTGAGAGTACACTTTAGATGGTTCGGTGGAGAACATCCGGTTTAATCTCCCTTGTATCTCTTTAGGCGGGTAGCCAGAGCGGTAAGTCTTTGTTTGGCAGTCTCCAGTCTTTGTCTGGCAGTCTGTATTTCTTAGGTAGCCCCTTCCTTGCACCTTTCTGTAGCTCTGGAAGCTGACTTTGTGTTGCCTTGATCTTGTCCTCTAGCCTTCTCCTCCATGGGGGGTAATGCTCTTTGTGGCTTGTGGTGTTCATCTTATAGCCAAGCATCTCTAGGTGTGTGTGTCTGTGGCGTAGATCAGCTCATTGGTCTTGATTATGGCTTTAGTAGGGATAGTATGTAGTGCTGCATTCACATCTTCTAGCAGACTTTCAGAGGATACTTTGTCAGTTAGCTAGGGATCCAGCTTGGTTATGATCTTCAATCGTAGGTCAGTCGCCCTTATGTTGAGTGAGGCTGTGTGCCGTAAGGGCTTGTAGTTATTGGAGCTTGGGACCCAATTTCTGAGTGTGGGGTTGATGATGACATCCCCCCACTGACCTGTTGTCCTGGTTCCCCCTTGTTGTACCTCATCAATCTCTAGTTGTGATAGGAGTTGCCATTTGCGGATGTTAGAACACTGAGCTAGGAGTTGCTTCTTTCTCAGTGTTGATTATGGGTTTCGAAGCATCCATATATCCCATAGTCTCTGCATCTAACCCCTTTCTCCGGGATTGCTTGTATAGTAGCATTGCATCAGATCCATATTTTCTGCTCTAGTCCATGGATGTCTTGTTCCAGTAGCCCATTTGTCATCAGGTCTGGTTCCCTAGCACCTGACGCAGACCTTGTTGACCCAGGTGACGTCCGAGCCGGTATAGCTCTTGTATTTGCAGTTTCACAAATGCCTGAGGTAGACAAGTAGCATTAGGAGCTTGCCCTGACTGGGAATCAAACTATATATCTATCTTATAGTGGTGATTTCAGTCACAAGCTTGAGGTGTTGTTTGATTCACACAAACTTCATGTAATTAAGTATACATGTAGAAACCATTTAGTGTAGGTCAACCCTCAAGAAAACTATGATAGCTTAAATGGGAGTGATGACGTGTTCTTGTTAAATTTATAGCCACTTTCGATATGGCTCTAGAGATGACAACATCAGCCTTTCAGCAGTCCAACACTTTGGTCCAGACTGAAATATCTCAACAACTGTTGGCTGCCATGACATTTTTATAGACATACCTGGTCTCCAGAGAATGAATCTTAGTGACTTTGGTAATCCCTCCCTAGCACCACAATGAAGATGACACTTGCGGTTCAGGGCAAAATATCCATCCTGTAACTACTGGATGAATTGTCATAGTATTTGCTACATAACTCAAGGTCCCTACAGGACACATTTTAATCATTTTAGTAATCCCCTGATTTTCCCCTAGCACCACGAGCAAGTCAACATTTCTACCTATTCAGTAAAATATCTCAATATTTGTACATTCATGGTTTCCAGACATGGTTAACATGGTAAACTTTATACAGTACCTGCTACTTATCAACATGGAAGCATTGTAAGCATGTTTGCGTGCTTATGTTAGCATTTAAGTCAAAGCAAAGCTCAAAGTACAGCCACATAGAGCACCTAGCATCGCTATACACTCTTAGTCTTGTTAAAATATATTTTTCAATGTTGTGAAAACATCAAACGCACTCTAAAGTTGTCCATTGCATTGCCTCGGGGTCGCCACATATCTCAAAACCTGAGAAGATGAAACTAAAACCATCAACACAATTAGATACCACAAGAGTTAAGTGTAAGAAATTACACTTTCCTTTCCTTCATCCATGACTTATTTCACCCCACCTTATTTTCTACTATTTGGCTTCTTTCTCTCTCCTTTCTTTCTATTTCTTCACAGCCCCCTCATGTTTGAATGACAGGAAAATATCCCTGCTGCCCTCTTATCATCTATTAATCTCTTTCTGGCAAAGGAAATTAAACTCTCTCGCTATATATTTCTTTTTCTTTTTCTTTAGACATTTTCTGCTTTAATTGGTATGTGGGCTGCTTAAAAGGAGACAAGACTGCCTTTCAATGCAAGAGAAATGACTTTGCTGGTAAAGGCTGATTTCTGTCCTCTTTTGTAGGAGCGCTTTGTAATTTTTTCACAAGCATTTTATGGCCATTTTTACCCTGAGGGTCTGTAATGTCCTGGTTGGATTCCCTCAAGTTTTAGTGTCTTTCTTTGCCTTTAAGGAGAGACGTTGAACCCCCACTCATAACAAAAGCACCTGTTTAATTTAATCCCTCCATCTATTTATTCGTTCTCCTTTTGTGTGGAGGAAGATCTCGTGGCTCCTAGCAGGTCCCTGCATCTCATCTCTCACCTTATTTAGTAGGCTAATTAACAACTGCATCTCATTTATGATGACCTGACCATGAGGCGCGCCCAGAAGTCAAGTCACATTTCAAGGCAATCAAAACTGTACTGCAATAAAAATAGTTCAAGTAATTAAGCAGCGCAAAATAACAAGACCAAGGACGACATACAACTACAATAAAAAAGGTAATATAATAAAAGAAGGGTTAGAGAGCAAGCCTATATATAAAGCTCCTATGAATGCTAATCTTTTTGGGTTGCAGTGTGTTAGGAGAGACTTAAAATGATGGAATGAGTAACATTCTACACGAGTCACTAACCAGTGCATTGGGCGACAGGTACAACTGCCTATAATATATAGACTAAATGTTATCTCTGCATGCCTCCTTACCTTTATTCCTCTTGTTTTTTTCCTTTATCTACACCTAGGGCTAAAACATATGGGCTCTTGAAACTCAATACCAAAACACAATCTATTGAAGTTTCTTAGAGATGTTACATTTTGGCTTGGAAAAGCCTCTCAAGAAACATTCAGACACACAGGTATTAAAGATTTAAAATCCCTCCAAAAACATTGATGGTAATATCACCACTAACTATAATTGCTATTTTTGCTGTTGCTACTTAATACTTCGTAACTTATTCCAAATGTAATGTCAATAGGTTTTTCCCTCTTGAACGCCACATTTAAGTATTTTCTGATCGGACGCCCCTATTGGAAGAAAGACCCAATATGTTTGTGCATTGTAAAACCGTTGGCGATATGCCTTTGTTGTGGAAACTCCCTTCCACATGCCTACATGGAAAGCCATGATGGGCCTGGCGTCGTCAGGTAATTTTTCTGGGGCATTAACCCCCGAATGATTTGACCATCAAAACATTTAAATATAAATGTTGTCGGTCAGCGTCTAGTCAATGTATTTGCTACACAAACTGTTAACAATTGCCGCAAAGTAGTGAGAGAATAACATGACACACCTGACCGCGACACAGACACCTGACGCTCTCTCTGCTGTCTCTTTGCTTTGCTCTGTTTGACTGTCTCTCTGCTCCAGGATGCTTAATACCCTCTGAAGCGGCTGTGAGCTGCACTTTATCAGAGGTGCTGAAGTGAACATGTGTGTGGATGTGTGGTGATATTTCTGTCTGATCACAAGTGTTTTCTACCTCTGATGAACAGCAGTGAGCTCGTCTCATACAGTACAGTCCCAGATGGGCTCTCTGTCTGTCAGACGGCCTATAGGGGGTAGCAGCCTACTACCATATCAGCAGAGCAATAAGGCAGGGTAATGCACAGCAGTGGGGCAGGTAGATTTAGTTAAAATATAATGACTTCATTGTCATTATATCTCCGAATATTATATCTCAAATTATTATTGTGCAAATGTCAAAGATATGTGGGACAGATTTTTAATGTGCGGAAGGTTCTGAACATGAGAAGAAAAGCTACTGAAACATAGGAGCTATTAAGGTGCAGGAGTTTATAACTGAATTAAAATTAATTCATTTATCACTGAGGTGAAAAGGTGCAGCGTGCACATTTAAAGACTTTAGGTTACTTCAGTCATGCCTGCATGTGTGTTGACTCACACAGCAGGGATGAAATAAAATAAAAAACAGGAGAAACATATTTGACAGCAATACAGAATGCCTGAGAGCCTTACAGCACTATATTACACTATATTTTTATTTTTTGAATGGTCACCTGAATTTTGTGTTTCCTTCTACATAAATAAAGACATTTCCTCAATGAATTGGTGCAAATTCACCAGAATGCAGGAAATGAAGTATTTAAAGTCCAGATTTTCAGGGGGAGGATCCCCAGACCCTCTCCTCTTAAATTAAAAAAATAAATTATTATCAGTAGTAATGATACAAATCATAATAAATGTATTTATATGGCCTATGATTTTTAATCATTTAAATGTAGCTTAATGATTTATAGGGTTCAGTTTGACAAATGGCATAACAAGGTAGCAGTTTTGATACAAGTATGTATCCAGAAAGCAGGAAATTAAGTGTTTAATGTTTAAAATCTTCTATTTCCTCAATAAATTGTTTTTCCCAAATACTAAGCCTATTAAAATATATTGTCATCTTGTTGTCGTGACCCCACTATTGTGCAGTGCCAAGTCTCATGGGCTACGAGTTTTGTCAAACCCCTAATCTAAGCACTTAAAAGCAAGGATGGTGTATTGATGAAGGATGTGCAACCGATTTTGGTGGGCCGCCTGGGCCAAAAATGCCAGGGCCGATTTTTTGTCCCAGTCCAGCCCTGCATGTGCCTATGTCGAAAAGCCATAAGATCATACTCTTTATTATCAGGCTGCAGCCTCTGCTGCTCTTTGTCACCTCTTGCACACGAACACAGACATGCGGGCGCACACAGCGGCCAGCGCAGAGACAGGCCGTGGTGGAGACAGTGAAGTGAAGGTAACTAAACTACTCGAGTTGACAAAAGCTTCTCTCATTACTGTAAACTCACGAGTAAAAGACAATACTTTATCAATACATCTGTTTAACAAGCACATGTAGAAGGTGTTTAATCTGCTCTGTCCACAGTTTCTCATCCTCTATGTTATAAAGGCACACTGCTCTAACACTAGCTTGGCAATTAGCTAAATATACAAACATGCTAAATTGAAAGCTGTCTGTAGTCTAACTGTTCAGCTTAGTTTGCCATGCAGCTTCAAAATGGCACATTGTAACCTGCAGTAGATAACAGCAGAGAAAGAGGGAAGGAGGACAGGAGGAAGGACCATATGCAATATGCTGTCTTCTTCTGAAAAAGTGAAAAACATCCGAACCTTGGCGACATGTTTGTTTGGCTCTAGCTGCCTGCACTGCACTGCGTCTGCGTGGCTCTATGCACGCGCAGCAACATGACTCACAGAGTGCAACAACAGCATCGGCGCATGTTAGCATTGTTTAATTCTTATAGGCTAAACTCTTGGCCACAATTCATTTTGACATGCTTCCAAGAACGGAATATGCCCAAATTTTTCAGGGCCTTTATCGGAACGATAATTATCGTGTCGGACATTTTGTTGATTGCTGCTGTTATTTTTTCCAAGGAGGACAGTTTACAGGTAGTGCATTAGTCATTAGTTTTAAGGTGTCAGAGCATTACAAGCATGTCAAATCGTTGAACCGTCCCTTAAACCCCCACATTTTTTCAATGTCAAAACTGTGGAGAGATTTCCAACTTTCCAAAACCGACAATCTGACATTTAAGCTTAATTCAAGCAGTGACTGGTCATGTGTGTTGATGTGAGAAAGTAGGCAGGGTTTGAACTTTTCTCTTAAGATATTTTTTTTTTCTTAAGTACTTCCATTAGATTTTGTACGTATAAATGAGTGGACCACTATGAATGCCTTCAAGGACAGAAGTTTGAAAGTGTGCCCTGTTTCCCCCATTTGAATAATAATCTTGTCTCGCCTCTTTGCAGACAGACTTTTCTTTGCCTTTCAGTGTGGTTATCGAGAAAAGATATGCATTGCGCGTACATTTAGGCATGTATGACACACAAACTAATTTAATTCAAACATACCCGAGTCCCACAAATGCTTAGCAGTAGGATTTCTGCTACTGCTACTTGCTACTACTACTATTGTTAATATTTCTAATATTATACTATATATAATTTGCTAATACTACCACTTACATCCTACTGCTAATACAAATGTATAAATTCATAAAATATAGTTGTAGAATAATACAATGTCATTAGAATCAGCTGTGGATGAGGTCAACCTGCAAAACAGTAAAGAAGTTTTCTGTTCAAATCTTTCTGCATATCAGAATCTATCCCATATATCTGGGTTCTCTGACATTTCGAGAATAAAGTTGTGCTATTTTCAGAAAAAAAATATATAAATTTACAAGAATAAATTTCTATCTGCACAAAAAAATTGGCAACATGACCAATACACAAATTCTCAAGCTTTTGACTTGTATTCTAATTATTATTAGGTTTAGAATAGTACGTTAGTACACCACTAAAACATAACACTATCAATAAAATATTAAAATGGTAGTATTTAAAATTAATAAATAATGTTTTTAGTATACTAGTCCTACACAGCAAATTGAGAAGAGTAAAATATGTGGTGTTTTTGAGTAAATGCAGAGTTAATTCTACTCTGATAGAGTCAGATACATTACATTTGACTAAGATGATAAGGAGTTGGTGTAAAAACAAAAAAACAAAGTATCACTAAATTAAAACTGTAAGTATAATTGTATAAATATTAATTCTGAACTTCTTACGGTGTGTTCCATTTACCTCGGAAGTCGGAGGTCAGAGCTGGGAATGACGTCACACCCGAGATGACAGCGTTCCAGTTAACCTCTTAACATTCCAGTAAAATTCATGCAAAACGCCTATTCAAGGCATATCCAAAGTAAATTGAATGTAGTTCTTGAGCCATTTGGAGTATATGCATGCTTCTCTGAAAGATAACACAGAACAGAATAATTGTAAGTGCTACTGGAATTGATTAATGTAAGTTTAAACACACTAAAACTAATATATTTTTCATTTCTGCTTGAAAATACTTGCTAACAAATGCATGCAGACAACTATAGCTAGGACTTGTTAGCTGGAAAACACTGGAGGACCACAGGATAAAGCATTACCTAGTCCTAGTTTAAATTTCATTCCAATACCATGAAAAATGACTATTTTACACAGGTTTTTCTGAGTGTATATCTTAGCGTATTTTTTCTAAAATAGCACCGCCCCTTGCCGGCAGGCGGCTGCTGCTGCATCGCTCCGTATTAGCCGGTAGCTCGACACAGATGTGTTTTTTTGCTGGTAGATCATGAACTTCCTACTTAAAGTTGGATATCGTTATTTTCAGAATTTTATTGGCTAGACAAAGTGCCAGTCATTGGCACAATTGCTTGCAATTGGCTCGGCCTACCCACCAAATAATAGGGGCTGGCCGTTCTTTACAGCGCGGGCTATTGAAGGCTGTTGAAGGCTGTGAAAGGGACATGTGAGCTCCTTTTGGGTCAGATTTGGTGTCACTCGAAAGGTCAGAGTTGGTATCAGTATCGTAGTTGTTTACATTCAAATCGGCGGTATTACGGTTATAATGACATACGAGCCACGTCTGCCAGAAAATATGAAACGTTGCAGCAGCAGTCCTGGGGATTTATTGATGGAATAATGTGTTTTGGACTAAATGTTTTACTGGATTGGATCATCTGGACCTTTGACAACGTAACAAGACCATTTTTGTTGGAATATAATCGATTGGTGGATTACTATGAGGCTTCATAGGTGAGTCGTGTCAATTTCGCTTACACTGGGTGGTCTGACAGAGGCGTTGATTGTACCCGCTGTGGTGATTGTATCTTGAAATGGTTTGCACTACTCGAATCACAAAGATTTTAGCTTTCAAACGGTGTGAGTATGAAGTTAACATATCAGCTGTGTGCACGTACCTAAAGCCGCTGCCAGGATCTGACGGCCTGTGGGGCCGTTGGAATGTAAAGAGTCGGAAAACCTCGCTCGGCCAGCCATTGTTTACAAATAGCCAGGTTAGTTATTGATTCGCCGGTTGATAAAACAAAAAACACATTGTGTGGTATTTACTCATACTAAACACTGTAGCAACACATCCACAGACAGCAGCTGGACAGCACTGTACGAACATTTCTAAGAGTCACAAGGACACAGAAGAGCTAATAAACAGTATAAACTACAGCTTTCACTAACTGTTGATACCCCGACAGCCATCTTGGATCACGAAGTCAGGGTAGTGTGGTTCTCCCGACTTCCCAAGTCGGAAAGCCGACTTAAGGGGGCGTTCCCTTTGAAATTTTGAACTTTCAACTTGGAAATTCCGACTTCCTATGTCAAATGGAACGCACCCTTACTCTTAACTCTGATCCTGGCTTTTACACTTGAAGTGTTAATGTCACCCCGCCCCCACTGTGTAGACCTACATACACTGATTGGAGGCAGAAGAGTCTTCATGAAAGCACTCCACTGACTGCCGGTAAACTAGGGACCGTGCTTTTGACCTGGGTCTAAACTTTAAAATTGTTTGATGAGTAAATGAAGTATCTGCCAATGTTAAATTTTATATTGATATTGCTTTACTGGCACCTGGTCGTTTTGCAATGGTGAGCCACCATAAATTAAACTCATGTCACCACACTGTTGGTAGCCACCCTAATAGGCTTTTCAGAAAAGAAACAGGTGCAGTGCTGAAGTTCCACTACGATAGCAACTTATTAGTCACTAGGTAGTCCCGCCCTAAAGCCTATGCTGCTGTTGTCTATTTTACTCTAAATTGGACCATTATTTACTAAATGAACATCATGCTGTACTGAAGAACACTTGAAACTAATGATGAGACCATAAACTCATTACACAAGTGTTTACTAAGGTAATAAATCAAGAAATCCCTACAAAGCTTGTAATTGGATTGCAGCAGGACGTTTGTAGAATATTACATTATATTATCATTTGTAGTACAAATGATAATATAATCCAGACCACAATCATGCCCAACACTCTTAGATTAATCTCAACATGTTGACAGATATAGAACCAAGTCCAATGTTTGTCCACAATCACTTCCACTGAATCACGTGTACAATTTAATGGCAGCAACATGTTAAATCTTTTCTCTTTTTATGATGCTATTCCAAAGTGTTTACATCTTGTAAAAAAACACTTTCACTAATATTAAATTGAAAACCAAATTTACTTGTTGGGCCACAGAAAATGAGAGCTTAAGCTAACCCAAAACCAGTCTGACCGGTGGTGAGATATTGCTGTTGGGTAGATTTGGCTTATCGAAGCCTCTAACAAAACAATACAGTACCTAAAAAAGCACATAAACCGACCGACCACAGTGTTCAACAACATATCTTTAAATAGTTGTCTACCCAGAAGTGACTGTTGCAATTTTATGGTTTTTGGTCTACAGACACAAATAGAATCACTTTCTGTTTCTGTCCAGAATGTGGTGGCAGCAGGCTAAGCAAAGTCCAGATATTCTTCTCCTCCAGCTCTTTATGAGGAATGCTAAAGCGTTAGGCTTAATATGTACAGTTAAGTATGCATATGTCCTCCTTGTTGGATATACCTAGGTAAATGCATAGAGAGGCATCTTGGGGATATCTTAACTAGATGCCTGAATGACAAAGGAACACTGTTTTTTACTTCAAACTCCTCCTGGATATCTGAGCTCCTGCTCTTATGCCTTGGGGTGAGCGCATGGGGAAAGGTTGAAATGTTGATTGACTGGTATAACAAGAGCGTTGCCTTCAGGCACAGTTTCTTCTTCATAACAATAGCCCTCTATAGCACCTGTATCACTACAAATGCAGCAGAGATCAGTCAGTCTTCCACTATATACTGTACCTTAACCATGCACAAAACCTTGCACACCTTCACTTCAGATCAGTTCAATCACAAACGGGACTGGGCATAACCTTGGTGGAGACCAACACTCACCAAAAACACACTTGACTTAATTTTCTCTCTGGTGGTAAAAGGACAATCCACAAAGCACATGTATCCTGGACAGACAAATTCCCTACTTGCTGTGACAGAGTTAACACTGTACTGGTGAAACTACAAAGCAGAAGGCTTAGCTTTCATAAGGCTTAAGCTTATGTCCATTTTATAGATATGATTTTAATTATTCATAAATTATTATGCACATTATGCAATTATTATTATTTTTCTAAATTTCTGGTCAAACAAGCGATAAGGTTAACTGTGCAAAAAAAAAAATCAATGTGGATTTATCTTTATTAAACATTTGTGAAGTAATTTATTTGGGACCTTTATATTTGAGTTGTTCATCTTTCAGGCTGATAAATTATGTGGTTGCACATAATTCCAGTTTATATATAATTGATAGAATTGTGAAAATATTATTCACAATGAGGCTTAAGCAGCAACTCTGTAAATTGTATTTTGCATATTTACCTGCGTTGGGAGGCATGGCTAGAGGAATACACGAGTCTCCCTGGCCTGTGGATGGAGAAGACAGTAACGTCTTTGCCAGGAAGGCAGAGATGGGCTGAACCAACAGGGAATTCAGATTTCCTCCAGCTGCTCTTGACATTTCGGCTGGAAAGGAATAAAAAAATCCGGAAGAGAATCAAAGGAAAGCAAAGTGAACATCTGAATGAAAGCATATCAGTCAAAAAAGAGACAGGCATTCACTTGTAATGTCAGTTTTAATCTAAATGAAGATAAAACTGACTATATTATCTTCAGTACTAAATGCATGTCAAACAATCCAGCTTTAAGTCTGGGAGCTCTGACTTCATGAGCCAAGCAAACTGTCAAACATGTGGGTGTGACATTCGATTGCAGCATGAAATTTGACAAGCAGATTAGCAATGTTGTCAGAACAAGTTTATTCCAACTTCGTCTCCGGGCTAAAGTAAAGCCTTTTCTTAATAGGCACGATCTAGAAAAAATTCTATTCACGCCTTTATTAGTTCACCTCGCGTCTTCAACTTGCACAAGTGCACACATCACTCCCGTTCTATTTACACTACACTGGCTTCCGCGTTTTAGAATCGATTTCAAGATTTTATTGTTTGTTTTCAAAGCCTTACATGGCCTAGCCCCGGGGTATTTGTCTGAGCTTTTAACTTTGGGTGGGCAAAATCGGCTGTTGTGGTCTTCGGATCAAGTCCCAAGGTCGAGGTACAAACAGTGGGGTGATTGGGCCTTTGCTGTTACTGGCCCAAAACTCTGGAACATGCCCCCCACTGACATTCGCACTATAACGGATGTTGTTGTTGTAAATCAAAACTTAAAACTTATTTATTTAGAATGGCTTTTAATATGCAGTACTGGTGCAACAACTTCCCTTTTCTTCTGATGTTTTTAGGTAACCTTATATGGCTTACTGTCTTCTAGGCTTCATGTTTTTTCTTGTCTTTTATTGAATGCTGTGTTGTTTATTGTTGGTTGATGTAAAGCACTTTGGACACCTGTTGGTTGGTGTAAAGTGCTATATAAATAAATACTGACTGACTGATTGATTGATTGATTGATTGATTTGTCTGTTGTCACAGGTAATTTATTATTACAGACCTAAAATATGGAATTCCTCAAGGTTCTGTTTTAGGCCCCTTCTGTTTCCAGTGCTACAATTGATAACAGTTATAGTGTCTCTTTTCATTGCAATGGCAGTCAATTGCATGTACCTCTGAAACCCTGTAATGTAAGACTGAACTTTATGTTACTAACTGATTTGATCAACTAAGACATATACAGTACGAAAGATATATAGAATTGATATTACAATCTATTCAGTTGAAGATTTATTTATTTACTTACTAACTTACACACACTACACACACAGCAGAAATCCTATCAATAGTTTATTTTTTCACCTTTATGTTCACTGTGAAATAAGATGTCAAAGGTCTTGCAGATAGATGGCATGGTTACGGTACATACAGGTAGTCCCAGGGAGTCACAGGAAAAGTTTAGCCATGATATACAGCTGACATGACATCTTGTCACTGCCATCAGCTTGTAAGTCGATTTAATATGATGGGAATGCAGAATGTCCTTATACTGCCCTTTGCTTTCCCCAGTATACTATTAATCAAAGAATAAATGCGAAAAAAAAAAAAAAAAAACAAGAACACAGTAGAGTCTGTCACATGATAAGGCTTAAGTTGTTTGTATGTTGTGTTTTTCATCAGCTACCAGAGATATTGTTTGTCCTTCACAGGTGTATGTGTTTCAGGGCAACTATTATCTTCATTACCATTGTTTTATGTCCTAGTTGTCTTTTTTTTTCTCTCCTCCATCCTCTGAATCTAGTGGACTGACTGCTAATAGAGATGGAGATTTCTACATTTCTACATCTCCATTCAGCCAATGTGGGCATTGCTCAGGGCAATGGAGATGGCTGCACTGTTTGATTTGCCCTGATTAAGAGAATAAGATTTTGTTCCTAATCCTCCCTTCGGGTCTGTGAAGGTTCAGTTCATAGCACTGCCATTTCATTCCCCTGTGCATATTATAAGTTTCTGCAAAAAGAAAGGTTTGCTGTCTATTAGGAAAGAAGGTAAATCAGCTTCCCATAAAGGTTCATGTGTCATACTGGTTGGTGTTTGACACATAAATTATCTCTGTTTGTTTGATATGTAATTATATGTTTTATTTAATTGTTTAAGTTGGTATTTGTTGTGTTTCACCTGGCTGCAAGTAACTTTCACACTTAAACTGTTTGGTTCGATTGTGTGTTTGCTGACCCCCAATAGTCGAAGATTCGATGCTTCGATGGGCGGAGCATGATTCGACTGTCAATCTCACAGTCGAAGCTTCGCAGCGAAACAAGGATCGTGCCATTTTGGCGGTATGGGGGTGCTCAACGTCTGAATTTACATAGAACTACCAGTTTTCTCCCGATAAGTTAATATACAGCCCATTACAATATACAATTTAACATTTACTGCTGTAAATTAACATGTAAAAAGAATAAAACTTTCAATAAATGCTTTTAAAAGTGCGTAAATAAATCCAATATTGTAACCCTGGGTCGTCAGTGCGTATGTGTAGACGTAGCGTGTTTGGTGGCAGAAGAGGAACACTTGCTGAAGAGACTGAGACCCAGCTTCACTGGTGTTGTGCCGAGTTGTCCGCACCTTGCGGATCGTTTTTAAATAGCCGGCTACTTGAAATAGACCCACGAGAAACTGCGACGTGCATGCAGTTGTCGGCAGCACGGCAGGCACGCACAACTCACAGAAGACCGGTGAATGGCAGGCGAGAGAGAGAGAGAAAGAGAGAGAGAGAGAGAGAGAGAGAGAGAAGGGTCTTCAAAAAGCCTCAATCATCTGTAAATTGGAAGAAGTTTGGAACCACTAGTAGTCTTCCTAGAGCTGGCCGCCTGGCCTAACTGAGCGATCAGGGGAGAAGGGCCTTAGTCAGGGAGGTGACCAAGAACCCAATGGTCACACTGCCAGAGCTCCAGCAAGTCTCTGTGGTCAGAGGAGAACCTTCCAGAAGAACAACCATCTCTGCAGCACTCCAACAATCAGGCCTGTATGGTAGAGTAGCCAGACGGAAGCCACTCCTCAGTAAAAGGCACAAGACAGCCTGCCTGGAGTTTGCCAGAAGAACATAACAAAATGTGGAAAAAGTGAAGTGCTGTGAATACTTTCCGGATGCACTGTATGTTCATATGGTGAACTAAAAAGAAAACAATCTCTGTATTTATGCAATACCATCTGGTAAAAAGGCCTGTTACCTCTTGATTTATTTGTAATAAGTCTGTGTGAACATGAACCTGACCAAAACTAACTAACTTTTTTCTTTAATCAGGACTAAATGGACCAAATTACAGATGTGAAAGCATTCTGAAGTGCTGTAGCAGTACAGTAACAGAGCATAGTGGGAACAGACATATTCCACCTAAGTGGGAAAGATCTAGTTGCGGTAGATTTCCACCAAAATTAAACTTCAAACCTTACGTCAAAACAGGTGATCAAGCATACACAATCAGTTTCTTGTCTTCTCCACACGAGATTCCAAAAACAGTGGTCCCCAGCAGAACTACAGAAAATTTGCATTCCATCAACAGAACATCTAGTGGGAGGGGACCACAAAGCAGAGGCCAGGAAGGAGAAATACTGGATAAGACAGAGAAGGAACTATGCCAAGTGTACCAGACTGCTGCCATCACTAGCAGAGAATGATATTCTCTTGTACCAAGGGCTAAAGTACTGAGGGAAACATCTCCTAGGTCTCATAAAGTGGCACTTTATCAGTGGAGACAGGACTAGTGGATAGAACTGAGGGGCTGAGTCAGTTGAGATGGATCTCATCACAGGTACTGAGATATTATGTGAAATCTGTCCTCAGGTTGCAAAGGACACACCATATAAGAAAAGGGAAACTCACAGGCCTAAAAGACTGATTAAAGACTTTTAGAGACAGAAGGAGACATGGGGAATGATTAAAGAGAAGTGAATGTAAGTGTCACTGTTCAGTTATGTTAATGAACACCAGGGCAGGAATTTCATGGGGGCCATGGTGCACACTGCCCCAGCTAACTTTGTCAATTCCTCCTCTGCCTCTTTCCTGTCAATATGTTTTTTAGACACCAGTGTCTTTCGTTGAGATTCTGAATATTTATATTTTTATTTACTTATTGACCATCATCAAGTGAAACGCTGGGCACATGGACAGTGGTAGGTTTGATTTAGAGCCTGGTATGAACTGCTGGAAAACTGGGCGATGTATGACGATAGTTTGACAAAAATCTTGCACCGGCCAACCAGGAGATGTAATCGAACTCATCCTGATGTGCCAATGCTGCAAAGCTGTGAATGAGTGAACTTCTGAGGCAGACCGACCTGAGGTAAGAAAGTTTGATAAATTAATCATAAGACAAGAAAACATAGTCGGACTGCCTGCTTGAGCAGCCCAAACAAGAGTGAGAGAGATGTGTCGATAACATCAGCAAGGTCTGGGTTTTGGCTGGCTGGCTATTTAGTTATACCAAATATCTTTTGCTGAAACATCTTCAACTTTTCATGAAGTCAGTGTTTGCATCAATGGCAAGCGAGAGAGTTCATGTGAATGAGCAAGAGAGGGACCGTGAATATAGACAGAAGTGTTGACGTGATATAAAAACTTTCTCTGATCATGAAGCCTAATGTTACTCTACAGTTACGTGATTCATCGGTGAAATGTATGAACTACACTGCAGACTGGAGTGAAAGACAGATCCATATTATATACGCTGCTTTCCTCACTGAAAGGTCTGTATCCTCATTGTGCTGCATTATGATAAACTATAATGAACTGCTCGTGGGTCAAATTTCTCTCCCCCATCCAAGCGATGTCTCTCCCTCTTTGTTCTGTGTTGTTGACGGCATAGTTGCTGTGGCTGCTTTGACATACTGTATACTGGTGTTCAAGTTTGGTGTTGGCTGCAGTGTAAAACGTCAAATTGTTGTAAATTGTTGTTAAAAACTATTAGATAGAAGGTATCCTGGGCATTCAAATTAACACAAAAGAATTTGAATATCGTACACCATTTAGTATAACTTCATGACATAGACTTCTGTCAGCACCCCCAACTATGACTGACAGCTAGCATCCCTGATGAACTGTTCTTGTTATTTATTGACAAGCATTACCAAATGATAGAGAAAATAGAATAAATATAAAATTATCTTTAACCCTTAAGATAAGATTCATAATTTCTGTGGACATAAAATCATTGTTTTATTTGATGGCCTTGCTGCCCTGGCATTTCACACCAAAGGCCAAGTGACCTTGCCCCCAAAATATTGAAATTCCAGGCCAGGTGAACACTTGGTGGATTGATGAGCAGTCTGCCATAGGGTGCATCATTATGAAATCTACTGTTAAGAGGTTTTCATTTACTCAGCTTAAATAATCTTTATTTCCATTTAAAGGTACATTATATTACATTACATTATATCAATTAACTATATTAAGGGTGCTCAAGTCTGTAGTGTTTATGGAACTGGTTCTCTCAGTAAAGTTGCTTTTGAATGAATAATATTTGTATGTGTGGTTGCTTCAAAACATTATCATTATCTGTTTGTATGCTTTAACCACCAAGACAAACTTAAATTTTCTACCCAAGACATTACTGAAACTTGACAAAATGAAATCACATATTTTGGATTTCATGTTCAAAAACACAATATTTACTTATATTACTTATATTAAAGCTGATGCAAACAATGTTGCCATAGCAAATGATCTGGCTCAAAATTTTACTACATTTTTCCTATACAAAACCATTTGTATCTCATACTAACATTGGATGTTGGATGAACAGAAAAACATCAGTACTAACTCTAGAAGTGTCTAACATTTCTAGTATCAAATATGGCAGTCATGTCAGAAAGCTGGGGAGAAGAACGACATTGTATTAAACTGTGAAGCAAGGACCTCCAGTGAACTTTTTACATTCTGCTGAAAGCACAACAAAGGTAGAACGAGGGAAAACTAAGCCTAAAACAAAATCGTTTTAGGAGCCGATAGGTCATTATAGGCCTCATTAGTTATATTCCCTGTAAAATCATATCATCAATGTGAGTATCTGTTACGGCAGTTTAAATCCAGCTTGTGAGGCTGACTTGGGATTCAGATGGTTAGTCACTATGGTGGCTCATAAGATAATGTATGCTCAGAAATTGAAAAGGGACAACTTTGTGAAGATGGGGACCTGCAAATAGACAGACACGCCTGTCAAAGTGAGATGTCTTAATGAACTCTGTTTTATTTTACATCTGGCCAGTATAGTGTAGTTTATAGTATAGTGGTGCCAGCTTCTGAGTTTGAGTATAACTATGACTATCTGTAGGTATCATTGGGAAAATAAACTATATTTCAAGAAAATGTTAATAATAAAATGAATCATTTGTCCTGCTTTAAACCTTACACACACACCCAAGCTGTTGCTAACAAGCAGTCCTGGTTTACTGGAGACATATTGGACTGTTGTTTCAAGATTACATGTTCAATCACTTACTCAAATAAATTTCAAAACCTTTTTATATAGTGAGTGTCACATATAAATGGCATTAAAAAATGCAAAACAATAGCTGGCAAAACTGTGGCATCAAAAGAATTTCCAGATCAAGAACAAGATGATGGTCCTGTGGGCCAGCTTGACTATGTTTTGAAAATACAAGCCCAGGCATTTATTTAGCTTATGATTCTGTGCATAAAACCAAATAATTGCAAGAATCATCCAACTACATCAACTTCATTAAATATGCTGCTTCAAGTGCTACATTTAGAAACAATAAGAGATCAGATGGGTTTTTTTATGGGCCAAGGTGCAGCCCGAACAGATGAGTTTTCAGTCTGCGACAGAAGTTGTGCAGAGTTTCTGCTGACCTGATTTCACAGGGGAGCTTGATTCACCATTGTGGAGCCATGACAACAAACAGTCATGATTTTGTTGAATGGTAGCTGACCCCCCTCATAGTAAGGCTGGGATACATGGTTTGACCATGTCTTTACCATTTGAGCCACTTTGGCATCAGTCTTGTCCATTAAAAAGTAAAAAAAGTGTGTCAGTGGACTGGGGAGACAATAACCCTGACCAACTGTCAGAAGCTCTGTAGCCCTGGTCTGCTGAGATTTTTATTTATTCATACTTCCACATTGTAAGGCTGTGGAAAACCAACTGCTGTTCCAGTTGTTATCATGTAAATGGTTAAACTACAGGCTCTTTATAACTATAGACTACCTGTCTGCAGCTATGCACCTTTGCGTATTGTCAGCAACTACATACATATATGCGTGTCATTATACCGCTAACCATATCAAAGGTTCCAACATCTGAGTGTAGTTTTTACGTATTTCACCACAGGCCATCAGCTGATGCGAGACGTTAACAATGATATGGTAATCTGCCATTGTAGTTACTGTACATTTCCATGTAGCCATTGCAATGTGAGCTTGCTGTGATTGGCTGAAACCATCATAGAAGAACCCAATAGAAAACTGATCTGGGAGTATGTTGCAAAGACAGAGAGCAGTCACCCCACCGGGATTCGAAAGGGTACCAACAGTGATCCCTCCCTTGTCCCATCACAACACCAAGACTATTATTGCACTGTTATAATAGGATACTATGGTATAGTATCCTATTATAATTTTACAAGACTATTATTGCACTGCCTAGTGTTTTCAGGAAACATCTTATATTAAATATCCAGGATTAAGGAATGAAGGAATTGCTGACTTGAAAAATAAAGAGTTCTATTGCATTTTCTTGCCCTTCGTCATAGTTAAAGTACACAAACAAATGGGAGCTGCGATCAGCCATAACCAACAAAGTCATAACTCATGCATACTTTGTACCTAATATCTAATTTCCTCAGCCAGTTGCATCTTGTAACTTAAGCATATTGTTACTTTTCTGCTTCTCTTGCAGATGATCCATACTTTGTCCAAGTTTCTGAATAATCTATAATCTAACTTTAGCTGTGAGGACAAGTTCAGCAACCCCTGAAAATCCCTTGTGGTTTCTTTGAACCATACTTCTAGTCAATAGCTTTCTGTGGCTGGTGAAGAGTGTGTCATGGGAGTGGTCCAGCTACACACAACGATTAATAATCCATGAATGACAAGGGAGACAATTAAAGGGGGAGGAGGGGACGAGGAAGAAAATTGAGGAGGGGAGATAAGGCCAAAAGAAATAGTGAAAAGGGAGGTCAGGAGACTGTTGGACAAGATCGGAGAGAAAAATTAGAGGTTAGAGGAGAGGGGATAAGGCAAGAAGTGAATAGTAGATGAAGTGACAAGAGAGGAGACGGTTGAGAGAACATGAGCAAAGGGGACAAAGAGGACAAGAGATGAGAAGACATAGGAGGTTGAGGATGCAGAGTTAGGGCAAGCAAAAGGACATTGGGGGAGGTAGAGATAGTGGGTGAGTAGAGGGAAGAAGGAAGAATGGTGTATGATAAATGTGACAGCTAGGCTAGAAAAGAGGTTAACACCTATGGCCCACAAAGAAAGAAAATTTAAGAATTAGTATTTCCAGAAACAGTTACATAAAGAAAATTTTTACATACGCAATGGTTACTATTTTTGTTCACTCTCAAGTTTTGCACCACTGTGATTGGTTACTAAGATGCTTCTTCAAGATTACTTCATGATTACATTACTTTGCATGTTTGTATCTACTCTTGTAAAGCATCATCCTACCAAACTGACAAGCTACTGAGTTTTTAACAATCCAAAACTGGTGCCAGTATAAAGGCCCTGTCACACCAGCATTTCAAAAGGCAAAATTTCAACAAAATCGTTTCATTTCAATGGAATCGCTGCGATCAGTGGATTTCCAGGTCATTTTTGTTCACAAATTCATGCCATTGATCAGACAGAATTAATTTGCAACCACAGTTGTTGACCTTTGCGTGAATGGAAAGCTGGAAAGCCCAAAACAGAGGAAGCTATTTTAGCTTGTTAGCTGTGTTGCACAGTTCAGTTTTATTTACAGTAACCTCTTCTACCAGAGTATAAACTGCAACAGAGAACTGGTTTGCAGACAGTTATGAGACAGCAGTCAATGGGTCACCTTTCATTAAAAAAATTGTGAACTTATTCTCCCCTTTGTGAGTAAGCTTATGAACGTCTCGGGTTACGTATGTAACCCTGGTTCCCCGAGAAGGGGAACGAGACACTGCGTCGGTTACGACACTATGGGAACGCCTCTAGGCGAAGCAGGTCTGAACGTGAATGAAATCACTCCAATCCTATTGGCTTGTTGCTAGAACGGTAAGGTGTGATGGAATAACCGGAGGAGTATAAAGCACACCTGTACACACTCATCATTAGCTTAACTATGAAGCAGGCGCTTCAGGCGGGGAGAGAGGTGCGGCGGGCCGA
>NC_060154.1:29852111-29857514 GCF_021292245.1 Micropterus dolomieu
CTGGTAGACTTCTTCTTCAGGTAAGACACACTGCTTGTAGGACTGGAGCTTTCTTCAAACAACATACAGAGCGCCTGCTGAATAGAAAAAAGCTAATGATGAGTGTGTACAGGTGTGCTTTATACTCCTCCGGTTATTCCGTCACACCTTACCGTTCTAGCAACAAGCCAATAGGATTGGAGTGATTTCATTCACGTTCAGACCTGCTTCGCCTAGAGGCGTTCCCATAGTGTCGTAACCGACGCAGTTCGAGTTCCCTCGAAGGGGAACTTACAGTTAGGAAGCTATCTAGCTCAAAGAGCTGTGTTTTCCCTCTTCCCTAACTTTACTGGAAGAAATACCAGGGGGACAATTTTGAGTCGTTTTCAGGGAACAAATGAGGAACTAACTGCTAGAGAACTAATCATTACCTATTGATTCAATAATATAGGATTTCCCAGTCTGTTCTCTAGTAACTCATCATCACGGGTTTGGGTTGGATGGGTGTGTTTTGTATTTCTTTTCTGTGTTCATTCCCTGCCCTTGTGTTTGCTGTTCTCTGTAGTTTTTTTGTGATTTGTTTAGTTAATCATGTTTCCTTGTAGTTTTGAGTGTTACTAGTGTTCTTGTTTTAATGTTTGTGTTCTTTGCTTTGGTAGGTTTTGTCAGCAAGGCACTGAAGTCATCTGTGTTATATCACTCTCTTTGCTTCCTGTGTTGGCTTCTTCGGGTTCACCTGTGTGTAACTTTGTTCTCCCCTCCTGTTGTATTTAAGCTTTTTTTCACTCTGTGCCAGTTCATTGTTTTCCATGCTAGTGTTTCTCCAGTGTTTCTTGTGCCTCCTGTGTTTTGTGAATTTATTTTGGATTTACTTTCAGTTCAACTTTTTGGATTCTTCACCTGTTGTGATTTTGACCGCTCACACCATATCAACTGTAAGTCTCACTGTTTTTGCAATAAACATCACCTACTCCCCAGTTCCATCCACGTACCTGGGACCACAACCTCTGTTACCAGCAGCTGAACGTATTCTGAGATAATAATAATACACAAGGCATGAAATCACAAAATAAAACATAACACAGATGACTTCAGTGCCTTGCTGACAAAACCTACCAAAGCAAAGAACACAGACATTAACACATGGTCCCTGACACCTATTTCCAGGAAAAACATACCCAAAATAAATCAGTAATATCTCCTAGATGCATAATTCTGGTCTCCTTGAAAGTTCAGAAGCTAAGGAATATAAATCCATTGTACATTAATATAGTTATTTTACCATTACAGACTACATGGAGATTAAATACAGAAAAAATATGATATTTTCATCCTCGCCTGGTAAAAAAAGCTACATTTTAATGCAATAAACCATCAAAACCATCATAAGGTAGATTATAATGCACCTGAATATCTTCTAATACACCTGGAATACAACTGTAACTGTAAATTTGATGAGAAGAATCACACAATCTTTCAAAACAATACCTGGTGAATGTCCATATTTTGGCCATATTTACTGTTCACTTGTATTGGGAGTTATCTTCAAAACATTATTTCTCTCCATACAACCGCGTTCCAAATAACATAAAGCTTCCAAAACATTGAAATATTGATAAAAACAGTTAATATATATGACCAAAAGCACTCCCATGCTTTACAGGCGACAGCTTGAGAACAGAACATCCTACAGGGCTGCAAATGGTCTCTTTCTCTACGGATTGAAGAGACAAATCGATTGATATCCTGCATGTCTGTGTAGCTCCTACGGGTCGTCAGCAGAGGCCGATAAAGACTGCCTCCGCCAAAGCAAAGTCTTCTTCTCTACTTCAATCTGATGACAGAAACGAAACTTACCGGCTAAGCCGACCTCACCAAGATAGCGGCCCGCCAGACGGTCTCTGTTGACACAAAGGGACCGCTGTTTTTGGACGGAAAACAACTAGAACAGCGAACATCTATTACGTCCGGTATCGGGTCGGTCCGTTACCAAGTAGTCTTGCAAATAGCCTTATGTCACCAAGACTCTAGGACTGCTTATTTCATGAAGGTGAATAAATGCACTTTACTGTTTTTCACTGTGCCACTTTCTGGTGTTGTTGTTGTATACAACATCAAAACAGTGCACCGCATGAGGCAGGCCATGTATGTGTTTTTATGTAGGAGATAGAGAGAGAGCACAGCATGCGTTGACATGAGTTAAGCAGATTTGCGGAGGGCCCATTTACTGGACCTTTTCAGGGGCCCAGTCATTTCTGTGTGCAGGTCTGGTTACAATAGATGCTTGCCATATATGGCCTATGCAGTAGGCGAATGACACACTGTTACATATTCTAAACATTTGATAATCTAAGAACATTCTAAAGATAACAGTTTGATTCATCAAACCATGTTGTGGTGAGCTCTGTGTCACTGTTACAGACTACTCAAAATTGTGTATGGCATTATGAGATGTGACTGAAAAGAGAGACACGTGATCTTTTGTTTACCCTTGTACTTAGAACTACATTTAGTTTATAAAATGGATGTCTTGGAAAACAATATTAAATGTCCTGGAACCATGAAGAGCTTTGATTTTGAGGTTCAAGTAAAATGTTTTTGTGAGAGCATAAATATTGAGGCGTAAACAAACTATGAAGGATGAAGAGGACCCTGGCACTTTGTGTTGAGATTCACAGCCCTTCATTACCACAAACTCCAGACCTATCTATAAACCCTTCATTAAAGGATGCTTGAAAACGATTGTCTTTGATGTTGGGATTTTTTTTCCTCGCCCATAGCCCACTCCACATACATCCTGTCTTGACAAGTTTCTTACATGTAATTAACTCTAATTTACTGCTTGAAGTAATTAATTATAGTAATAACCAGGGAAGTTTACTTGTGCTGTCTTTTTACTGGCAAACACTGGCGTCATGATGTCAATATTATGTTCGTCATTTAATGGTGGAAACTGACCATGCTTTTGCATTTGCTATAGCGTGGCCTCCATATAAACACTGAGCAAAGAATTGCATTTGTCTTGATCCAACCCTCCAAGCACTTGAACTTTGGGGAGTAGTTTCACATTTTGAACTGAGGTGGTTATTTAAAGCACTTCCATAAATTTGGGGGACTTTTATTCCCAAGTCAAGCTCCAATAACACTGGATCATACATCTCCCACAATGCAACATGATAGTATTTTTGTTAGGCCCTATCTGTCTGGTAAAACCCATGTTCTTATAAGCTACACAATCTAATTTTGTAACATAGGCTTTTGGTTACAATACTGTAGTTTCCAAACCCATGTTGAGATAACTTGATGCTATCAGGCCTTATGTGTAGAATCATTGAACTTCCCTATTAAGAAACAAATGTCGAGTGAAGTAAACTTATTACGTATTAATGTATTGTATTGTACTGCACTGTATTAGTATATCACAGTATCAGAGCAAACTAAGAGTGGAACGTAGGAAATCTGGCATGGTTTTAAGCAGAGATCTAAAATTCACATGATGATTTAAATGTTTTCATAAAACTGAGATTTATAGCATTTGTTCTAACTGCATAGCAGTGAAACATTTTTAAAGATTTTTTTTTAAGAGCTGAAGTGTTGTACTCTCTCCACCTTTCCTCCATCCTCACAAATGGTCTCTTTTATCTTTCTTCAGGCCTTCTTCCCGTCTCTTTTCTCCATGCTCTGAATGTTCAGTAAAGCGAGAACTCAACAAATCAATACCTCAGCAGTGTCCACGCTCTGTAAATCAGTCTTTCCATTACTGGACACTGATATCAACTGATACCTGGATTGACAGACTGGCTCTATAGGCTAGTGTTTCTTTTTGTGTGTATGTGTGTGTAGACCAGTGCAGGTCTCTGACCTCTTCACATATTGAGAGAGGCAAAACCAGCAACTGAAACCATCAAACCATTTAGATGAAAAACTGGCAAGAAGTAAGTGTTTGAGGAACTGAAAGAAATCGCTAAATTTCCTAAATGATGTCTCACTGGCATATATATTGGATGATGATATCCTGGGCCACTGCATCAATTCTCATCTTCAATTGAATGATATTCAATAATGAATACTGAATGAAAGTCTGAAAATATGGAATGAAATCTGACGTCATTAAGGCACTGGCGCCATCTTGTGTTTTCAATGTGATAAATCCGTCTGGATGTAATAAGTGTCACACTATGAGCGAATCAACAAGTAATCTAGTGTCAGCCATAAAGCAATAAAGAGATTACAAACACACTAGCATGTACGAGCCAAAATACTGGGAACCATATCCATCCATAGCGTTATCCTGATGAAGTAATTTATTCTCTTTCATTGTGGAAAACCGAGTGCAGGAAACCTCCCAGGTCAAGCACTTCCCGTTTATCAGGCAAAAAGAAACAAGCCTTCAACCTCACAGTTGCCCCCCACAACAGCTTTAAGTTAATTCAGATCCGAACTAATCTTTTAAACACCAAAGCCACACAAAAATCTCTAAAAAGCTTAAATCACGCAATAACCTGGCAGCGGTAACATTAAAATTACTGTTCAATGACGGCTTCTCAACCCTGGTGTAGATGGCTTCCTTGACACCTCTTTCAAACCATCCATCTTCTCTGTCTAAAATGTGCACCTGGTGGTCCTCAAACGAGTGTCCTCTGTCCTTCAGATGTAAGTAGACTGCAGAGTCTTGACCTGAGGAGTTGGCCCTTCTGTGTTGAGCCATGCGTTTGTGTAGTGGTTGTTTAGTCTCCCCAATATACAGGTCTGTACATTCCTCACTGCATTGGACCGCATACACTAGATTGCTTTTCTTGTGTTTGGGTGTGCGGTCTTTGGGGTGGACCAGCATCTGTCTTAGTGTGTTCTTGGGTTTAATAAACACAGGGATGTTGTGTTTGTTGAAAATCCTCCTGAGTTTCTCTGATACTCCAGACACGTATGGAATCACAATGTTGTTGCGTTTGACCTTCTTTTCCTCCTCCCCTGTAGTTTTGTCCTGACTCTGCAGTCTGACCCTGTCCAGACTCTGCAGTCTACTTACATCTGAAGGACAGAGGACACTCGTTTGAGGACCACCAGGTGCACATTTTAGACAGAGAAGATGGATGGTTTGAAAGAGGTGTCAAGGAAGCCATCTACACCAGGGTTGAGAAGCCGTCATTGAACAGGGGAGGGGGTCTACGCCACCACTTATCCCCCACTTACAATGCTGTCCTTTCATCACTTCCCAGGAAACTGAACAAACGTAACCTATTGGCCTCAGGTGAAGATACCAACGATGGTCGTTCAGTCTTGGCCACAGGTAGTCTCAACGACTGTAACGACTGTCGTCACAGCAACCAGGAACACTAACAAACCAGCGGTATCGATGACCCGGGCCAACGACCCCACTGAGGTTAAATAGCTGAGTTTCCCTGCCAGTCAGTCAGAACTGAAGAA
>NC_060154.1:29857614-29862082 GCF_021292245.1 Micropterus dolomieu
TCGTTTGAGGACCACCAGGTGCACATTTTAGACAGAGAAGATGGATGGTTTGAAAGAGGTGTCAAGGAAGCCATCTACACCAGGGTTGAGAAGCCGTCATTGAACAGGGGAGGGGGTCTACGCCACCACTTATCCCCCACTTACAATGCTGTCCTTTCATCACTTCCCAGGAAACTGAACAAACGTAACCTATTGGCCTCAGGTGAAGATACCAACGATGGTCGTTCAGTCTTGGCCACAGGTAGTCTCAACGACTGTAACGACTGTCGTCACAGCAACCAGGAACACTAACAAACCAGCGGTATCGATGACCCGGGCCAACGACCCCACTGAGGTTAAATAGCTGAGTTTCCCTGCCAGTCAGTCAGAACTGAAGAAGTCCTTTGGATGAGGGACGAAACGTCTTCCAGTATCCTCAACCAAGTCCAGTTGCCCTTGATTTTAACCTTCGTTGGATAACTATGACCTGGATGACTGAGAATCTTCATAGACATTAAAATTACTGTTTTTGTCAATGGAGTTTGGTGGCTTTGAAGAGAGCAAAGTAACAGCTATTTCTGGTCAAACACAGGATCTTACTCTTTAATCAACAATTCAAATGCATTCAGTGTCGGTGTCCTGAGCCTTTTTGGGTGGACAGACGAAGATTGTAGATAGGGGCTGTTGTGGGGGGCACCTGTGAGGTTAAAGGCATATTTTCGTTTGCCTGATAAACGGGAACTGCCTGGCCAGGGAGGTAACCTGCATTTTGTCTTCCATGATGAAAGAGAATAAATTTCTTAATCAGGAGAACGGTACTGGACATGGTTCCCAGTATTTTGGCTCGTACATGCATTCGCCAGTGTGTTTATAATCTCTTCATTGTCAAAATTGCTGACACTGGACACTTTCTTGCTGATTCTCTCATTGTCACAGTATCACACTTCACACCAAAAACACAAGATGGCGCCAATGTGGTAATGACGTCAGATTTCATTCCATATATTCAGACTTTCATTCCATATATTCAGACTTTCATTCAGTATATTCAGACTTTCATTCCTTATATTCAGACTTTCATTCCATATATTCAGACTTTCATTCCATATATTCAGACTTTCATTCAGTATATTCAGACTTTCATTCCTTATATTCAGACTTTCATTCCATATATTCAGACTTTCATTCTGTTTATTCAGACTTTCATTCCTTATATTCAGACTTTCATTCCTTATATTCAGACTATATATTCATATATTCAGACTTTCATTCCTTACATTCAGACTTTCATTCCTTATATTCAGACTATATATTCATATATTCAGACTTTCATTCCTTATATTCAGACTTTCATTCCATATATTCACACTTCCATTCAGTATATTCAGACTTTCATTCTGTATATTCAGACTTTCATTCCTTATATTCAGACTTTCATTCCATATATTCAGACTTTCATTCTGTATATTCAGACTTTCATTCCTTATATTCAGACTATATATTCATATATTCAGACTTTCATTCCTTATATTCAGACTTTCATTCCATATATTCAGACTTTCATTCTGTATATTCAGACTTTCATTCCTTATATTCAGACTATATATTCATATATTCAGACTTTCATTCCTTATATTCAGACTTTCATTCCATATATTCAGACTTCCATTCAGTATATTCAGACTTTCATTCCATAAATGCAGACTTCATTCCGGATTCGACTGTCAATCTCACAGTCGAAGCTTATATGGCGATATAGGGGTGCTCAACGTCTGATTTTACATAGAACTACCAGTTTTTCAAGACCTGTGAGGCAAAAGAGAGAGAGACAGAAAAGGGTCTTCAAAAAGCCTCAGTTTAGCTGGAAATTTACAGTGTAAGTTGAATGAAGATTAAAGCGGAGCTACTGTGTGTATACACACACACATATATATATATATATATATATATATATATACACACACACACACACATTTTTTGTTGTTTTTTGTAGATTTTAGGAAATAGTACTCGAACAAGATACATTTAGTGCTAGTGGGTATTTCTGGCAGCAGGACAGTATATGAGTCAAAATAAACTGGAGTGTGAGTGTTCATGGTTATGAAGAAACATGTTACTAAGTGTAACGTTGTGGCTACCTGACGTGTTTTTAACACTAGAACCGCCGACGGGTCAAATTTACTCGCGGCTATTTTTTGATTGTATGTAACTTTTAACTCAACATAATATTCTGCCAGATTTCAAAAATGGACATTTATACCTAAATGCGCCAGCGGTTAAAATTGATCCCTATAGAGAATACAGTCATTTTTGTGCTGTTCATTTTACGCTTTTAGATAAACATTCTATGTTGCTATTGGCAATGCCTTTTCTATTACAGGCATTACACTTGCTCAGCGCAGTGAGTGAAGGAGAGTCTGATGGTGGGGGCTGAGCGATGTGTCCTGGGTTGATCTTGCATCTGACGAGCCATTATCTGACAGCGATCCACTTGCATGAAGTGAACATGCATAAAAGCTAAAAGCTGCTGCTTATAGCTTTTGTGTAGGCTATATGATCATCAAAACTAATGCTGCAGTAGCCTAGTTTTTCCCTGTGATAGAGGTGTGTTTTGCTGTCCCTTCAAGAGAGTGTGCGGCTTTTGTAGCTATGTGTAATTCTCTGGATACCAATGGAGTCCGAAAAATCAAGCAGAACAGTAAGAACTAGCCTACATTATTGGCGATTATTATTACCGCCTATAAAACACTACAATAGTCAGTCGTTATTCTAAATTAGATTAAATTCAAGTTGTGTTTAGAATATAACTAGGCTATAACATCTACAACAGCGGTGAGTGGATGACATCAAAAGAGTCACTGCGTGTGGACGTGCCCTTCACAGATGCAGAGCAAAGGCTCATGCCCTGCATGGTGAAAGCATAATGAATAGAACAGAATAAAACATTCTGTAAATGCCTGAAAATATGGGGATGGTGTTTATAGGAAATGCACAGCCAAGGTGCTGAATGTTTGCAAAAGTGTGTTGGAGCAACATGTAAGAGAAATAATCACAAAATCACTGCATTTTTATAGCGGGTAAATTGAACCCACTATGGCGGTATACAACGAACCCTGGCGGTTCTAGTGTTAATAATAGTTATAGGGCAACAATGGCGCTCTATAGCCGAGGAGAATAAGGTATGTTAAGGTAGTAAAATTAATTTCTTGTTCTTTTATCTTTTCGTTGGATCTGTTGACCACCCTTAACCATTATAGTACAGTAATGAAACTTTGCTAAAAGGCAGCAATTTATAGGGATGTCTCAGATCTGTTCCACAATTATACATTAAAAGAGCGATTGCAGGAAAGATTTGGTTTGCACTCAGCATACAACAATGTTTCCATACCGCATGGTTTAACAAGAGCAGAAATGGGGAAGCAGCATAAATATTAGGGGAGACCGGGTCTGGTCAAACATAGGGAGAGTTGTAACAACACCAATTCCACCAATTAGAGATAAGATAGGAGTTAAGTGATCATTTCAGTATTTACCTACTTCCACCCTGATCAGGCATGGTGGTTATCAAGTTTGGAAACAGCAACAAATATATAGAGAATAAACAGGTAAGAAAGTACATTTTTTGTCTATATTTTCTTTAGTATCTATACTATTGCAGATAAAATTGCATGACTTATATTAGATTGAAATGTAGTTTCTTAGGCAACATGTGATGATTTTTTTCCTTTCTAATTTCAAACCATTATGCTAATACAGTTAGCTAAACATTGGCTGACAGGGGTGTCACTTTAAAAAGTGTCACAACCTTCCCCTATACATACAACGAGGGACTTTCTTGATTTTAATGTTTTACAGAGTTTTTTTTACAGTCTGGGCCCACCAAGCCTGCACTCCGGGGTTACCAGCATTCATTTGTCAGCACTGTGACCAGTACTTCCCATTCACATGTTGTTCACTTGTTGCCGTCTGTATCGGCGATCTTTTCCATACTCCGTCTCCGCCGGTGGAGAGGGCAGAGAAGCTTGTGAGAATTGCCGGTGTGCAAGAGAAAGTCTCGGTATGCCAAAGAGTTAAATAAAGAAGTGCTGGTACTGCGTACTGGTGAGTACCAGCCCACTTCAAGCACTGACTGTGACTCTGATTAAGAATATACACCCATTGACACACACAGACACACACCTCTTTTTTGTTAGACCTAAGGATGTACAAAGATGTTCTTTAATTAAGTACACTGTAGAAGTATTAAGTATACTGTTAAGTGTATTCTATAGATAAATGTACATACACATACTGTACATACTTTTGTCTTATTGTTACAACCTACAAGCATGTGTTACAACCTAACACAGTTCTGTGGTGGGTTGTAACAACGGAACACAATGCATTTTACATCAACTCATGAGGTCTGTGATATTCTTGTTGAAGATTGAATTGGTGCCATTTGTAGTGAAGAAATGTGAGTACTCTCTATAAACGTTTGTGAACTCAG